>NW_005354726.1:415348-442503 GCF_000412655.1 Myotis brandtii | reverse complement strand
TCAATTTGCATATTACCCTTTTATTATATAGAATAGAGGCCTGGTGCACAGGTGGGAGACGGCTGGCTTGCCCTGAAGGGTGTCCCAGATCAGGGTGGGGGTCCCACTGGGGTGCCTGGCCAGCCTGGGTGAGGGGCTGATGGGTGTTTGCAGCTGGTCACACCCCCTTCAGGGTGGGGGTCCCCACTGGGGTGCCTGGCCAGCCTGGATGAGTGTCTGGGGGCCATTTTCAGGCTGGACGGCGACTGAAGCTTCCAGCCTCTCCTTTTTTTCTTTTTTTTTATTCTGGGATTTATTTACCTTCTATAATTGAAACTTTGTTGCCGTCACTGGAGCTGAGAGCCGGCTCCTACTCGCTCCAGCTCTGAGGCCACAGCCTGCTGAAAGCAGGTATCTGGGGTTTGTTTAGCTTCTATAATTGAAACTTTGTTGCTTTTGGAGCTCAGAGCCGGGCCACGGCAGGCGGGGAACCTTGGCTTCCTCCATCACTGGAGCAAGCAAGCCTCCTGTTCGCTTCAGCTGCGTGGCTGCCGGCCGGCTTCTTGGTTGGGTTAATTTGCATATTGCATTGATTAGCCAATGGGAGGCGTAGCAAAGGTACAGTCAATTACCATGTTTGTCTATTATTAGATAGGATGTGTGTGTGTGTGTGTGATGAGTGAATGATGTTTGAATCATTTTTCTTCTTATTCTGACCATGCTAATAATAGTACTATATTATTTTGATTATTTATTAATATGTCACAACTAAATAAATTAATGGATTAGCATAAAAAATTATTATTTCTCATGTTTTTGTGGATTAACTGAGCTCAGCTAGATGAATGTCATTTGGGTCTCCAAGGCCAGCTGAGATGAGGGTTGGGGCTGAAGTTATCTGAAGTCCAACTAATGCAATTGCAATGTGAACTTCACTCACATGCCTGGCTCTTCAGTACTCCTCCATGTGACTTCTATCTCTAGAAGATATTTGAATATCTAGTTACTGGTAGGTCAGAACTCTAAGACATTCAGGCACAAGCTGCTAAACCTACATTTTTTCACTTGTTGCTCATGACAACTCACTGAGATAAGTACTACCACTGCCACAGTCACACAGTCAGTGAGTCACACAGTCAGTGAGTTGTAGAGCGTGCTCTTGTTCCTTGTGGTCTGGCTGACTTTGATGCCCAGGCTTTATATCAGTATGAAATATAAACTCTGACTTAGTTCACCAAAAGATTCTACCAGGGAGGTCTACTGCCATCCATTTCTCAGGGCATGGCCAGCATAGTTGTTACATTCATGTTTTTTTTAAAAATCCATACATTTGTTTTTACAATTCAACAGGCAATTGAATACTATTTAATCCATTGCCAACTGACTACGTGAACCAACTAATAGGACTGGAAATTTATAGTTGGTCATGTTTGCTTTTAAGGGATAAAAATCACCTACATTTATTTTCTGTTGTTGTTTTTTTTAATTAAAATACATATTGGCACACAAACAGGTAAGTTAAAGTTAACTAACAGAATTGAAAAAATAGTATAGCTTGCTTGCTTCCATGAAAAACTTTTAGAGTAGTCTAGAATAGCCTGTATACAAAAGCCAGTAAAACGTAATACATTATTCATTTTTTGGCAAGTGATTTCTTCTTGATATTAAAGCATGATTAATTTTCTCTATTCAAACTTTATTTTCAATTTTACCAAGAAATCATGAGAAAAACAAAGATGTACACACCTATAGACGTGGATAATTAAGATGGATGAGAGTAAAATTGGTTTTAGAAAGCACTTTACACCTTGCATTGTTCAAAATTGCCCCTAAAATATATAAATGAAAACAACATTATGTAGATCTTAAGGCAGTTTTACAGATGTTTAGTTGTTTAATCCTTCCTTTTTGTCTAATAATACTCTGAAAAGCTGATAGTTTCAAAATCTTTGAAAGAAACTTGCCATTCTGAATTTCACGTATTCAGATATGTATTTTCCTTTTACTCTGTAGTTTGGCATTCTGTTAGGAACCCAGTATGATTGAATGATGTGATCACAGATTAGCTTTAACTTTCAATTTGAAGTGCATTTGCTTAAGGGGAACGAATTTATTTATTTGCCATTATCAAGCCCCTATAATGTGTCCCTATGTTTATTCCAGTACATTGTGTCTTAGAAAAGCAGATCTAGCATTTCAAATTTCCCAAGTGACTGAAAGAAAAGAACTCAGTGGTGGAGACTCAAAGGAGAATGTGAACTTGCATTTTAAAATTAAAAACAAAATCATAATCCCTGGTAATAAATCTTTCTTATTTTTCCCTACTCTCCAATTCTTCGGGGACTAAGAAAATGGAATCCGGCCTAGAATTATTATAATAGCCCAGAGCATAATCACAAAAATAGGGCACACAGTCTGAAATCCTGAACTTATTTTCTGGCTTGCCCTAAATTTGTTAGGAATTGGGAAGGGGTTGCAGCGATTATTGTATGTATGCATAACCTAAAGTACATGTTACTCCCTAAGAACAAAGAAGCATCATTCTATCTTTCAGCACTTCTTGAATCTATAATTAATATTTATAGTGTTGAGGCTTGGTAGAAATTTTATACTTAGTCTAATTATGTGAAGCTTTTAAGACTAGACAAATCTTAGTATGATTTCAGAATAAAAGAAAAGTTTTATTCTGGGGATTTAAATTAGCACCAAAAATAACTGAAAACTTTATAATGAATCTTTTTCAAAATGAAGTTATAATTTTCTATCCACACTTGTAATCAAGGTAGACTTTGAATAATAATGAGTACTTTCTAAGCTCTAAATACAGTTCCTAAACTATGGTTTAAAACTTAAGAGTTTGGGCTCCCTTTTGTCTCTAGTGACTTAACTAGTTCAATTTCTAAGCTATATACAAGTTATCTCTGAATCATTATATGAGTTAACATGGAAAACAGTGCACAAAGTTGATGAATATGGGACTTAATAAAAATAAATTCCTACTGTGAGGAAAAAATGGTGAGGGGCAGGCGCTTCTCAACTGAAGAGTTTATTGAAATATCAAAAATAGATGACAGACAATATACATCGAAACACTGTCATTTCTATTCTAATAAATACAAATCTCTTCTCCTGGAAGCCAAAGACAACTTAATTTAGTAGAAGAAAAATATGCAAACTGCTCTATTGATCTTTATGAAGTGAAAGATAATCAATTCTAATAGCCCACTTAGGAACAATGAATGTCTTTCATCCTAAGTTTAATGTAGAGGGGGAAATGAGGGGACAGAAGAAATAGCAATAAAGAGAAAAAAAAACAACACTGTTAAAACATCCTCCTTCGATTGGTTCCCAGCACAGAGGATCCTCCAGAGCAGGGACCAAAACAGTCAGGATGTGACATATTTGCTTGTGGTTGGGATTAAGTTATCATAGCAAGAATATTCTATAGCAAATAGCTTATTTAATATTGATTTAAAGGTATTTATTTATACTTACCATGTATTTAGTACATTGCAATGATGAGATGATTCCCTGGAGTAAAAGGTAAACTCTGACTGGAGAGAAGACTATTTCATTTGCATTTCTATTGAACCATGTCTATTCTTATCAACCACCATAAGTTAGGCTCTCTCTCCAGTGTTAAGACAACACAAAATATTTATATATAAGCAATATAGGATGTTATGCTAGAGTTCCTTAACTCTTAAAGAAACCCTCACATTGAACAGAGAAAAGTGATTTTCACTTTATATAGTGAGAAATTCTCATACAATATTTTTGTTTACTTCCAAAGGGTTTAAGTTTTTGTGCCACAAAATCAAGTCCAATACAGGCAAATAATATTTGGATGTGAAAGGTTACTTAATGAATTAGAGGAATATACCTAGCAAAACTAAGTCCTGGAAAAACTACCCTGTCTACTACTCAATTCAACTCCTTGATGATTCCCCAATACCCTCATAGCTTTGACTTGTAAAAAATGCTGTTTTATGCTTTTGTGGGCTTTATGTAAAGTTATAAACTCATATTTGTTCAAATTTAGATAAAACTTAAAATATAATTAGTAATTCAAGCCACTTTAAGATTCAGAAATGCTAAATACCTATTAATTACATCTTAAGTCCTTGGAATATTCAGCTTTATGCTAATATTTGGCATTAACATTATAAAACTTTTGGACTTTTAACTGAGCAAAAATAGAGTTGAATCTTAGCAAAATATATACCTGAAGATACATTATCTAATTTCAGAAATGAATTTTTAAAGTAGTTGGCATGACACACTTTTCTAATGATTTAACTGGGATAACAATTATAAAATTTCTTGAGGGATATTGTGAATATATGGTGGCATAATCGAAATGTGATAGGCTAAAATGCTTTGTGCTGCTAAATAAATGTGAGAGATTTTACAGCTGGAAGTGTGAACTTAAACTACAGGATTGCGAATGTGTCAAGAGGAATAGATATAGACTAAAACATGATGAGAGATTTTTTCACAATGATGATCTAAAATCGGATCATTTAGTTTAAACAAAGAACATTCACTTAAACCATGAGGAGAAATAAAATATAAAGTCTAAATGTAAAAAAAAATGTGATTAACTTAGATTACAAAACCAACTGCCTAAAAGACTTGCAGGCTGCTAAATTTAAAGGAAACTTTTATGTCAATCCCTTTATACTTTTGTGTGTCCAACTTCCGGTAAAATGCAGATATCTAAACTGATGACACAAACACGGGTAACTCTATGTCAATTCATTCTCTTCACTAAAAGTTAAATTAAATGCCTTTTTGCATAAAGTGGAAAAAACAATTTTTTCGCAACAAGTTATTTGAGTTGCTATAATAGGGCCATTCAAAGAGATTCAGAGTCTCAAGAAAGTGTCAAGCTATTAGGCAACAAGAAGTCCTCATCTGGAAATTGTAGAACATTTGCTTTAGTTAAAAAGATGATATCACTACCAGTCAGAATAGTCTAGGTCAGTGGTCGGCAAACTGCGGCTCGCGAGCCACATGCGGCTCTTTGGCCCCTTAGGAAGAGTGTGGTTCTTCCTAAGCCTTAGGAGTACCCTAATTAAGTTAATAACAATGTACCTACCTATATAGTTTAAGTTTAAAAAATTTGGCTCTCAAAAGAAATTTCAATCGTTGTACTGTTGATATTTGGCTCTGTTGACTATTGAGTTTGCCGACCACTGGTCTAGGTTGCACAGCTTAGAACTCAGCTGTTTAGTGCAACCGAGTTTCAGATTGTATTGATGTAAGTGGCAAAACCATGGTTGGAAAAAGCAATTTTTTATCTAAAATAATAATATCAAGTATAACTAAAATAGTTCTGGATAAAAATAACTCAGTAAATAAAAAGTCCTAGAAGGCAGCCACGGTGGGTGTGGCTCTTCATTGAGTCTTGTTCTTTCCCAAAAATTCAAATGATAAAGTTGGTCCTTCACTTAGTCCTAACCCAATCTTTTATCTTTGTGTTATGTGAATGTTTGTTTTTTTTGTCCATTTTAGTAAGACATGGGCCCCAAATAAACCCAACACTATAGATCATAACTGAGCAGTCCGTAACATACTGGCACTGTTAACCTGGCACACATGTATTACTGCATTTCAGGTAATATCATTTTAACTTTTGTGATAGCCAAATCAAGCCATTGAATAGTATTTAAGTCTGAAATAAAAAAGCACATTGATTGCCTTGACAAGGTGTATAGTTATTTCTATATCTGTACAGTATGTATATTTACATAGCTGACAAATCATTTGAGGACATCGTCAACATATCCTACCTCCAGGCATGATATGTATTCAGCATACTCAACCTGAACTCTTATCTTTCTGCCTTAACCTTTCTTCTACTCCTGTATCATACTCAATAAGTATGGTAAAAAATGACCTAGCATGGTCATGTTTGTTCTCCTCTACTTTACTAGAGGAGTGATAGTTCTTGATTCAGCCTTGACATTCTCTTCCTTAAACACTTTAGTGAATCTTAATAACTTACAGTTAAAATTCAAATTCCAGCCCTGGCAAGTTTTCTCAGTGGATAGAGCATTACCCTTGGACCGGGAGTGATAGTTCTTGATTCAGCCTTGACATTCTCTTCGTTAAACACTTTAGTGAATCTTAATAACTTACAAGTTAAAATTCAAATTCCAGCCCTGGCCAGTTTTCTCAGTGGTTAGAGCATCAACCTTGGACCAAAGGATCACAGGTTCAAATCCCAGGCAAGGGCACATACCTCGATTGCAGGCTAGATCCTCGGCCCTGGTCAGGATGAAACAGGAGGCAATCAATCAATGTGTCTCTCTCACATAGATGTTTTTTTCTTTTTCTCTCTCCCTCCTTCCCTTCCCTTCACTCTCTTAAAAAATCAATGGGAAAAATATCCTCCAGTGAGGATTAAAAATAAAAAGAATTCAAATTCTATAATAGTATCTTCCAGGACCTCATGCAGTAAACCTTGTCCACCTCTCCAATTCCAGCTCTCACCATGTCTTCACTCATTTGTGTTGTTCACACTGAACTGTTTATAGTTCTCAACACATGTCAGGATATTTCCACTTACTCTTCCTTTCCTCATGCTTCTCTATTCAGTTATACTTTTCCATTTTCTCCCGTTAATTAACATCATAAGACAGATCATCTGTCATCACCTGCAGAAAATAGAATTCTAATTCCTTTTCCTCCCTTCCAGTAACAATTTTATTGCTGTACTTCCTGTTTAGTTTACAAATTATCTTTGCCTGATTCTACATTCCTTGATTTCTCTATGGTTCTATCATTTGACTCCTAACTAAATAAAAGACATTCAGTGTAGATCTAAAGGAGAAATGCATACATAGATATCATCTCAGCTAGGCTTTGAAACGATAGGCAAGATAGTGACTTATACAAATGACAGAAAGGTTGTTTCAGGCAATTACATACCCTGAGCAGAGGCATGAGACCAAAAGCAGGGAGCACATAATAATGTAAAGCCAGTCATAATGAAAATGGTTAAAACAGCAGTGGCTACTACCAACCTGGTTCAGGCAATTACATACCCTGAGCAGAGGCATGAGACCGAAAGCAGGGAGCACATAACAATGTAAAGCCAGTTATAATGAAAATGGTTAAAACAACATGATGCAGTGGCTACTACCAACCTGTCTTTGTCTTCCCTGGGTACTTGAAATTGTCAGGAGGGCCTATCCAATTCAGGAATCCTCTTTACTTTAGCACTTTATATAGATAACAAATGGTTTTTTTGAGATTGATTGAATTCAAACTCTATAAGAAATACTATATTAAGTCAATAAAAGTATAATTTCCTACATCATTTGGTAGGAAGAATAGAGTTCTGTGTATTTCTACTTTCCTTTTGATCAGGAATTAACATAAAGCCTCGTTAAATGATTATTAACAATCTGCTGATGTTCTAAGAGAACAGTTTCAGTTCTGGGCTTCAGTTCTCTTTCTCTCTTTCTTACTTACTCCCTACCTACCTACCTACCTCTCTCCCCGCATTGCTATACCATTCTGTGCTGAATGTTTTCATCTCTGGGCTTCAGTTCTCTTTCTCTCTTTCTTACTTACTTACTCCCTACCTACCTACCTACCTACCTACCTCTCTCCCCGCATTGTCCTCATGCTATACCATTCTGTGCTGAATGTTTTCATCTTGCATTACAGAACTTTAGTCTCTACTTTAAGGTCACCTTAAGTATTTTTTTAAATCAAAGTGATTGTTAAGCTAGTTTAGTTCCTCTCTGTGATGTGCTACCAAATGTCTGGCCTGCATTACTTGGTACTGTGAACTGACTTCTATTTGAGGGGACCTGGATTTTTCTGTCTCTAATCTTAGGACATTGTGTTCTCTAGCCATCTGCTTCTGGGCTCAGCCTACACAGCGGAGATGAAAAAAAACAGAGAGTTTTATAACCTATTACTTTTGTAGGAAAGAATAACTTCTAGATTGAGTGTAAACTAACTAGAGAATCCCTACTGCATGAGAATGTAGAGGTCATAAACGCAGTTATTCTTCAATAGAAAACTTTATACTCAATATTATGTAACCTTAAGAGAAAACAATTTATGGCAGGAAAATAAAATTATGAAGCTACTACATTTGGAAAGTTAGATGAAATTTAAAAAAAAATCATGGAGGATTTTATATGCAAGGCTGTATGTATATAAAGACTGAATGAACAGAGAAACTGAAGGTAATTTCGTAAAAAATAATAAATCAAAACAGAAATACTTATCACACTGAATTGTTGCTGTTAGAGTAAAATAAACTGTGTTTTTACTTTTATATTGGGAATGTTACGTGAGATGCAGGTATTGCCATTATGTACATTAGAGTTTGGTTATAAACATATCATGTGCTCCAAAATTCTAAATAGATATATTTTTTAAATCATGAGTTGAAATTTTCCATTAAAAGACATGACCTTTTTCCATAACCAACAAGAAAAACTTTATTTTTTTTCCAGGTTGTTTTAATACTAAAAATAAATTGCTCCTGAGCAGACATGCATTTATGCAAGAGTAGTCTTTACAGCAGCTATTGCTAAGGACAACCATACCAGCTGAAAGCATAAAAACTGGCCTGTATTTACCCTTGGAAATTGAAAATTCTTAGTGGCATGTGTTATGTTTGATAACAATGTTACTTGGAAAACAAATTAATGATGTTCAATCAACATCAAAAGGCACATTGAAACATGTCAGAAAAGAGTTATTTTGACATATTGAAAATGTGGTACATATTTTTTAAAAGATCTTTTTAAGTTTAATTAATTTTACTCAAGTTGGATTTCCTTCAGATAAATGTTATATCTATATTTAATATAGCATATTTAGCATTTAATCTTAAGTTATTCATTGAAATGTTTTGGCTATCATCACACTTTATTTTTCTTTTGCTCTTGTGGGATTCTCTATATAGTACAGGGTACCTCTATTTCAAAAATGAAGAAAAATGGCCATTAGGTCTTAAAACTGTAAAACTTAAATAAATTTTATATGTAAATCATATTAACCTGATATTTTGAATATTTCTTCATCTTAATCACATTGTTGATTTTGTCATTGTACGTCTTGCTTTTAAACAATGTTAATACTTTCTCACAAATGTTTAAATTATTACATAGATATGACTACTCCAGATTAATAGTTCATTCCTTCCTTTTTATTTTTGTATATATATATAATTATTTTTGTTACCTCAACATTTCAATGTTCTAGATATACAAACCTCATGAGAGGTTGAATACATATGCAAGAATGACTTCCATGGATATTTTTCTTTAAAATGTAGAATGTGTGAAAATATAATGCCAATTTGAAATTTTAGTCATGAAATATTTAAAGGCTCAACAATAGATCATTTGCTCTCACTTATGATTTAGAAAACATAAAAGGCTACCAAATGTACCAAAATCTTAGTATGTATGAATCTTTCTGACTCTGTATTAGATACTCTAATATGTCACCCAGATCTTCCCTTTCGGGCTAAAGCATTCACCCCCAGGTATAATAACTTCTGCCTTCTGTTGATCACAATGGCCACCTCATTAGGAATAGCTCTCCACAAAAGAGATGCCTCATTCCAGGTTACATACTCTTCCCAGGGACAGCCAACATCCAATAATATTGTTGATGTTGGGGTACAGAATCCATCCTCCTTGCCACAACTGTCAATACGTCTGAAGGACTTGAGCTTCAGAGCTCCACTGGGGACTGATGAGGCCTCCGCTGAAAATGCATCACTATTCAAATTCTCCCTTTCCCCATTCCCTCATCCCTCATCTCGTATTGGTACTCTTCAGTATACCATCTGCATGCAAATGTCCACCCTGGAGTCTATTTCCAGGGGGAAATGACCTATGATGATTAGTGCTGGGAAACAGAACCTAGCATGAGATTATGGAAACATTGCATCCACTGTCCAAATAACATCCCCATCACTGGTGTTAGATGAAGCATAGACAGTCTCTGGCGTGTGGTTTTCCCTGCTGATGAGCTGGGATAGGATATCAGTAGAAGGGAATGTGCTAGTGAATATACCATCTGACACATTTGAGAGCTTCAGAGTAGTGGCAGTTATAATGACCATGGAACCAAATGGCCCTTTCTGGATGTTATTGATACATCAGAGAAAACATATAAAAAGGTGGACTTTTCAAGGCAGAGTATGAAAACCAGAAGACCTCCCTGGTAAAATATAAAAACAATCTTATCTCCTGCATCCTGCAGATAGGAGATGATTCGTATCAGACCCAGGACTTAAGAGTAGAAAAAACTCCCAGTAAGATTGATTTCTCAACTCCAACAAGTCTACTATGCCAACCAAGGTTAAGTCTACTATTAGGAAGGTGTGAGAATATAAAATTAAATTTGGAAAACCTGTGTATACAAACTAAAATGTATCAAATCCCCACATGCCCCGGGACCCCTCTGGTCCTGTAAATGTGGATCACTGCTCTTTGTTCATGGCTGATGCTCCTTCTCTTGCTAGCACATAAAGTTTGAATTTATTGAAATGGGGACAATCTCAATGATTCAATATTTAAATTCCTAGCAAGGACCTAGGAGACCAATGCGAACATTCTATTAGGATGGCTCTTAGAATCATAGCCATGGTTCATAATTAAGTGAAGTAAAAGTGAAAAATGTCATGGAAGATGATAGAAGAAAAGTTCAAAAGACTCAGAGAAGTAAACGTGCTAGCACAGGTAAGCTATGTAAAATAAGAAAAGTCCAAAAACTCACCAGATAAACTATATTCCATAGAAAAACCTGGAGGACCCTCTGTTTAGCAAAGTGATGAGAAATTTGTCTGTGAGAAAGGCACCAACATTATTAAGCTCAGTGGTGGCTGTCCTTTGTAGGGCAAGGATAACAGTAGGAGATGCTATTACAGAAATAGGTTTTCTGCTAGCAAGGGGGATGATGTAATCCCAAAATAGGAAAGGCCATATGGTGTCACTTAACTGGAGACAAAAGTTGGAGCAATTATCCTAATGAGAAGCAAGGCTGGACTGGTAGCAAGGGTGGCCTAACACATAGAGCCTTGGTAAAGGCCAATAGAGCAGTGTCCGTAGGGACGTGATAGGGTGTTATTCAATCAACACAAACAACGAAATCAAGGTTGGATAATCAGGAAGCTAAGGGTGGCTACCTACTAAAACTCATAATCCCTTGCTGAGTATCCAGACCTGAGCCAATTTTTAGATCCAGAAGCCCTTGCTTAAAACGATAGGCCAGGTCCCCGGAGAAAGGATTCTGTCTTACTGCAGAAAGGGTATGTAGTAAAATGTCCTCTAGCACTTTACCCAAGGGATCTGTGGTAATTTACTGAATTTTACATTGAGGAAAAATGAATATACAGATTTTCTGTGACTCCTGGACACAATATCTGAATTGAGAAAACTGAAGTATCTACATGTCCATTCCTTTGTCAGAATAAGGATTTTGGAGGGCAAGCAGTAATCTGTGTCCTTTCTAAGTCTGACCTTCGCAGGTCCACTGGGTCCACAAATCTATTTTACAGTAATTCCCCTGGCCCCTCAATACATAATTAGAATGGATACATAATACAGTTGTCAAAATTCCCACATTGGTTCTATGGTTTATGAGGCAAAAGCTATTATAGTTGGAAAAACCACATGGACATCTCTGAAACTAACCCTACTCCCAGTCAAGATATTAAATTACCTAACTATATTGTATAATGTATACAATATTATAAATACTTAAGAGGTAAAGGGCTAATGATCCCCATTATAATCCCATTTTCTTTTCCATTCTAGCCCTCTCACAAACCAAACAGATCCTGAAGAATAACAATGAACTACTGCAAACTCAACCAGTAGTTCCCCAATTTCAACTTCTGTGGCTGAAGTTGACGTGCTATTTTTGTTAGGGAAAAATCAATAGCCCTGAGGTATACTACCATTAATTTGAACCCATTTTTTTTCCTATACCTATCAAGAAGCAGTTGACATTCACATGGGAATGACTACAGTATACATTTCAAGTTTTCCTCCAGGGCTAAGTTTACCTTGCTGCTATATTATCTGAAATACTCTACAACATTTATATCATCTTAAGAATATTATAGTAGCCCATACATTGAATATACACAGTCCATATATGTGAAGTTTTTATATGTCCTATGGTCTGGGGCATGCCAGGACACATCCTTTGTAAAGGACAAAGTGTGGTATCACATCTCCCACCACTAAGGAAACAACAATACCTGGCTGGACTCTGCAAAATCTAGAAGCAATATAATCCAAGATTTCAGAACACTGCTCCAAATCCATTACTTACTCCAAATATAAAATGCATTTACTGATTTCACAAAAGGCTCCCAATTTTGAGTGGGACCAAGAAAAGAATACAGCTCTTAAGCAGGTCCAGATTTCAATGCAAGCATCCCTGCCTCTTGGGCTGTATGATCCAACAGACTCTATGGTTTTAAAGGTATATACACTATATAGTGGGAAAAGATAATGTGTAGAATTCTCCAGCAGGAAAATTGCAACATAGATGCCTAGGGTTCTTGATCAAGGCCGTGCCATCTGCAGCATGGAGTTAAATGTTATTTGAAAACAACCTGTATTGTCCTTCTGGGCCTTGGCAGAGATATGCCAAATGCCCAAGCAGCTGGAATACCACATTGTGAGTTGCATTCTGTCCTAATGTAGTGAACCCAACATCAATCCCTTGTCAAATGAAAATGGAATGTGTGGGATCGGGCAAGGGCAGATACAGATGGCACAGGGTCTGTTCACAAACAAGTAAAACAGATTTTGGTCTCTCTGTTCTGTCTCTTAACCCCTGACAGTGACTGTATATCAGGGGAGGATCCCTTAAGACTAGATCATGGAAGAAAAAGAGGCAGCCTGGAATCACAGATACATCAGCTCAGTATGTGAATTTAATAGAATAATTAACAGCTAATGCAGGTTATCTTCATCTAGGGATGGCCATGGATGTCAGCCATAAGAGAAATCCTTGCAATGGTCAGAACTTCTGACAGTGTAGGTCATTCATTTTGTGTGGGGAAATGGCCTGAAATAAGAATATGTATCACCTAATAAGTGGGTGGTGAATGACTTGGCTACTAGGTCATGGGCATGGAGAGAGAAAATTGGAAGACTAGGAGGTCTGGGGAAAATGTATGTAGATAAATATATGGGAATTTCTTCATATTGTATGTCAACACCCATCCAAGAACATCCACCACAGAAATGGCACTAATATCAAAGATGGAATGACTCAGCCATTTGACATCAGCCAGCCTCTGTCATTGGCCAGCAGAGTGCTCTGGAGTCATGAACAGAATAGCTATGATGGGAGGGATAGAAACCATACAGGTGCCCAATAGCATGAGCTTCTATTCACTAAAGCTGATTTAATTATTACCAGTACTAAATATCTAAATTTTCAGCTTCAGAGACCAAATTTCAGGTACTAAAATACAGTGGGACACTAGTAAGTATGTAACAACTGATTATCAAAAAATGTTCTTATTTCTGAGATATTAATATTGTCAGAGTGGTAAATTACAAGTTACCAACCAGATATTACTAAATGCAGAAGCGTGAAGAGATGTGCACCATCACCAGTTGAGAGACAACTCAAGCCAGCTATAGCACAGCATTGCCAATATGGCATCATCCCTTCAGGAGACCAACCAGGAACTTGGTGGCCAGTTGATTATATTGAACACTTTTTGTCCTGGACTGGACAGTGAATCATCTTGATTGAGATTGATTTACACATACCATTAATAGTCGCTTCTCTTACCCGTAGGGCTTCAAAGAGCAATGAGTGCTAATATCTGAAGGATAACAGAATGACATGGGATCCCATATAACATCATACTTAATATAAGGGAGCCTCTTATATTAAGGAAATGTGGTTGTGGGAACATGGTCATGGGGTATAGTGGTTCTATCACATACCATACCATACCATACCATACTATACCATACAATACCATACCATACCATACCATACCATACCTACAGAAGCTGCTAGCCTGAGAGAACAATAAAATGGACTTTTGAAGGTGCAAATATCTGCTTAGAAATTATAACCTGGAGAGTATGAGGCATTATCCTCCAGGACTCAGAATATAGCCCAACCCAATGCCAGTTGCTTCTTTACTAGGTTGATTGTATGGAACCAAGAAGGTGGATAAAAAGAGACCATGATTATTAAGAGTCCTGGTTTCCTGTTTGGGAAATTAGTGCTTCCAGCTCCTGAAATCCTAGTTTCTGCAGTTCTGTATGCCTCATTCTCACAGGAAGTGAACACTTGTAAAAGGGAACTCAGCAAGAGCCCCCACTGAATTGCAAATTCTCCTTCTCAGCTGCAGAGACTATTGACTGCTGAGAGCTCATATTTGAATTGCCCTCTGAGGAAGGTCACTGCCTTACCCAAGGTTACACCCTCCTCTCAGGGACAGCTTGCATCAAAGGCCCTGACCAGCTTACCTCAATTTGGGACACCTATGAAGGGCTATCCAAGACCCAGAGTCCCACTTGTGCCAGATGAACCCTCTGCTGCAACTGAATCCAGCTCAACTTCTCCCCCGGCCCAGTCCTTCGACCCTTACTCCCTCACAGGTGATGGTCCCAAGAGCACTTCTTATCAGCCACTCACTGGAGATTCTCCATTTTAGCATCTACTTCCAGTGAAACCCAAACTGTTATAGTGCCATTGATCCTTTGAGCTCTTCTTTGGAAACTTGTTCCAAATGTTCTACCCTTTATTTTTAAGCTACTTCATACTAAAACTTCTAAGATTTTACTTTTTTCATTCTTGCTAACTTACTTTAAAAAAGATACTGGAAGCAATGTTCATGCAATCTGGCATTCAATTTTCAGTACATATATATATTGACCATTTTATCAGCAGCAAATATAAAATTTTGAGTGAAATTACCCCATTCTCTGCAACCTCCCATAGAACACAGTCTGACTTCTCAGTAGATATGAGTGTTAGGAAGGGAAAATGACCATAAAACTACTGCTCAATTTAAAACAAAACCATATACCTTTTAGCCAATTCCCACATGCAATTATAAACCAATGAATGACATCACTATAAATAGCAATGTTCTTTTTCCTCTAAAATTGCTCCAAAGATTAATGTACTGGTACAGGTTTTCTTATAAGTTTAACAAATGTATAGGTAGGTGGTGAGGCCTTCCTCCCTTTCTGATTGTGAAAAAAGGCTTTGTGAATTATAAAAAGTATTTTACTTTTTAACACATGATTAAATCTTTATGTACTTTTAGAACTTTTTAAAAAAAACTACTCACTTTTCCAATCCATTCAGAATAGAAATACTGCTAACATAAATAGGGTGTTAAAAGAAAACTTCTAACTAGGTCATTACATAGGTGAGACAAACAGTACTGACAGGTAAAATTTTTCTTGTTAAATTGGTCTTCATTTCCCAAACCTCCTACTTTTCTTAAAGTTGTCTAGCACCATGAAAACTCACAGATCTCAGGTACTAGTTTTGTTTTCCCTTCTATTTTTTAAAAGAGTTCCTCCCAGAGGAAAGATGCACTCAATGTTCTGATTGGCTCCTAAACCATGTATTCAATGTAATTGGAAAAAAATAGAAATGGTTAACAAGAAAAATTTGTCTCTATATCTACTGAAGTCTATGAATTAAAAAAATATAGGCACAGAAGCTGAGGTGTTTCCTGACACATCTATATGATATATGAGCAAGATAAATTATACAAAGGTATTCATTTCACTGCAAATGGCACATTACAATATCAATATCTTGAATTGCTCTCTATCCCCATATCTCATCTTCCTTCCCCACTCATCCTTAATGTGCCTTCACTCTAGTGATCAGCAATTCTAAAGTCAATTTAATTATAGGATTGATCTCCCATTTTTTTTATCCAAGTTCCATATATTATTCTCAACATACATGTAGCTGCTATGCCATTTTTAAAAGACATAAAGATAACTTTATTGTTGTTTTTAATAATGTATAAAATATATTTATAATAATAAAAGCATAATATGCTAATTAGACTGGACATCCTTCCCGACAACCTTCCAGATGAAGTTGGGGCTGTGAGGAAAGCCTGGGTCCCAGGAGCCAGAGGGAAGCTGGTGCTGGCAGCCGGGGGAAGGAAGGCCTACTCTTGCATGAATTCATGCATCGGGCCTCTAGTTTAATCATAAATGGCCTTAAGATAGAATCAACATCCAACACATACAAGATGAAAAAGAAAACAAATTCTTTAAATTTTTAGAAAAGCAAGTTTATAATTTATAGCATGACATCCAACAAAATACTCCATTTAGTATGGATTTAGGGAAATTAAGTTTATGATAATATGGATCCTTTATTACCTTTTTTACTTTTGGTCTATCTTCCTCTCTCTTTCTGCCTATAAATGTAATATTTCTTCCAGGATCTCAAACATAGCATTATATAGTTCCCATAGAAAGCTTTCAATAGAAAATCAATGAGTAATTGAATTTAAAACTGATTGAATTTACATAAGTTATAGCAATAAATCTATATCAGCAGAAAGGCAAATCTATTTCCCAAACAAGATCAAATAAGCACACCAACTGCATTATATGATTCCATTGAATTAAAGCACTTAAGAGGCTCACAGAGTAATATGTAAAAAAAAAAAATCAATCTCATGTATTGTGGAATTGTGCACCTGAAACCCGTATAATCTTGTTAACCAGTGTCACCCCAATAAATTCAATAAAATGGAAAAAAATCAATCTCATCACTTTGTTAGAATTCTTTAGGAACTATAGGATCTTTCATCAAGATAAAGTGAGTTTGAATAAAAGTTTTACACTTTTTCTCTTATTACAAATAAAAATTAAATAATCTCACATTTGATAAATAGTATGCAATTCTCATATTTTGGAAAAAAATCAAACTGGGGTTTCAAGATTATAATTCAAAATACACAGTTCCTAATATTAAGGCTGGCCATCTCACAAAATTCACTCAGAAGTCACTGTCCAATAGTCCCTGGAATCTATGGTGGATTAAGTAGAACCAGTAAAGCGATAAATGAACAGGCCCAAAGCATTTAAAAGTGGAAGCTACAAGTTACACCAAACTGAGCACTATAATAGCTTTCTTATAGTGCGTGACAGTGGAAAGTGTCTTTTACTCAGGAATCGGTATGGTTGACTAGGAATTTAAAATCCTGGTATGCTTTCATCAGGTTAAGGAATTCAACTAGACTTCACTCACTTTGTTAAGTGAGCAAAACATCTTGTCTCTGTTTGCTCTGATTATTTGCTTTATAAATTGGCAATAGTCTCATCTTCCCTTGCATCTCAACAGATGGCATGAGGTTTAACTAAAGAATTTAGGAAAAGAAAATATCAATAAATAATTATAAAATGTTGTAATTCTCCTACAGTAAATTTGATCTTTACACATCATCAAAGTATTTGTAGCTGTATCTGGAATCAATCAGAAGCTCATCATAACACAAGGTTTTGTTATTGTGTGTTTTTTCAGTCATATTCTTAATTATTCCTGATGAAAACTCTCAATAATTTGAGAGACTTCTAACAAAAGACTCAGTCCTCAGCCTTACACAGTTTATCTCTTTCCTCAACAACTTATCAGAAAGACACCTGGAAGCACCCTCGAACAACACAGGGGTCAGGGGTACTGACCCCAGCAGAGCAGAAACCCACATGTAATTTCGACTCCCAAAAACCTTAACTAACTAATAACCTACTTTTGACCAGAAGTGTTACCAATAACATAGTCAATTAACACATATTTTGTATGCTACATGTATTACAGTCTTACAATAAAGTAAGCTAGAGAAAACATGTTATTAAGAAAAATCATAAGGAAGAGAAAATACATTTATAGTATTTTTGAAAAGTTCTGCATATAAATGAACCTGTACAGTTCAAACCTGTGTTATTTAAGGTCAACTGTACTTGTAACTACAAGATTCATTTACTTATCCACTAAACACTCACTTCATATCTGTCATTCATCAAGCCCTTTCCAGATGTTGGAAATACAAAGATGACTGTAATATATTTCTACATGCAACTATCTCCAACCCCTAGCCTAGGGTTTCCTTAGGGTTATGATGCTATAGGACTCTTGTGATTAATTACCATCAACCTCTTACTCAGGGCCATTCACTCAAGGAAACATCAGCCTTAATAACAAACCTAGGATTATATTTTATGAGGCAGCTACTGGCTTTTTGTGAAAGTAGTTTGCCCCCAAAGCACAATCCTATCCCTTGACCTTTGCCTTTTTCCAGTCAAATTCTTTTAGCTTCTGCACACTAGAATTCACTACAGTCCAATTACATAATAAAGTGTTTAAGAGCTTATACTTCACAGCTATACTAACTGTGTTCAAATCTTATTTCTCTCATTTACTAGCTATGTACACATGATCAAGTATGGAAGAATTTTATACCTCATTGTTCTCATCTGTAAGAGTGTTTATAATAGTACCCAGGGTTGTGGGGAGACAGATAAATGTAAAGCACATAGAATGGTGCTTGGCACATAGTAAGGACTTAATGACAAATGAAAAGTACCCTCATCATCTTTATCATCACTATTATTATATGCCAGGGATAAATTTAGAGGTGGTTGGTAGCAAACTGCTTAATATTAAAGTGTCTATTCCCAAATGCCAAATCACCCAATCAATTTGAATATTCCCTCAAAATCATCTTTGTATTAAAATAGGTCAGGAATGGCTAACTTGATATTATAAAATGGACCTTTTGTAATAAATTGATTTTCCCTAGGGCTCACAAAATTTGATCATGGAGCAAAAAGAGATGCAGTAGCTAGATCTCTCCTTTATCTGAATGCTACTTGTACTCACCCAAAGGCCAGTGCCTTTGATAGTAATGTCTTTGCATATAAATTGTAGAGTCAAAATACTCTCTCATAAATCTGGTCCCCCTCCAGTGTTCCTTCTCAGTAAATGGTCACTCTAACCCCTACAGTTGCATAAGCCAGAAACCTTGCAGTCATCTTTGATTCATCTCTCTTAGAACTGCACTTCATGCATCTAGCTATCATGGATCCCATGAGACTTTATTTTCAAGATACCTCTGGATTCCATCTTTATTTCTTCATTCCCATTCCCAGCCACCTTGGTCTCTTACTTGAACTACAATAAATTATGTCATGATCACTCTTGCCCTTCATTAATCCATTCTCCTCACAGCCACCAGAATAATCTATTGAAAACACAAATGTGAATGCCTCTCTGTTTTCATAAAAATAATAAAAGAATTTCATGTTCCTTCAAATGAAATCCATTACAAGAACTTTAAGACCCTTCAGGATCTGTCAATTAAGTACAACTTAGGCCAACAAGTCTTCCCCATGCTTCTCTCATAGACTGAATGTTTTCTAAATCTCTTGGCAAGTCAGCTTTCTTCACTTCCATTATTGCTATTCCCTCTGTCTAGAAAGCTCCCTAAGTGACATTGTTTTTTTATTATTTTTTTATTATTTTTTATTGATTTTAGAGAGGAAGGGAGAGGGAGGGAGAGATAGAAACATCAATTATGAGAATCATTGATCAGCTGCCTCCTACATAGCCCTTACTGGGGATAGAACCCACAACCTGGGCATGTGCCCTTGACTGGAATCGAACCCAGGACCTTTCAGTCCACAGACCGATGCTCTATCCACTGAGCCAAACCAGCTAGGGTCCTAATCTACATTCTTTCAACTGCCCCTTTTCCCTCTGTCTGGAAAGCTCACTGCCCCATTCTTTCAACCTGCTAATGCCTATTCATCCCTCAACTGTCCACACCAGATACCTTTCTCAAAGAAACCAGACTAGATCAAATCATCTTTTAGAAATCATACTTCTCCTTCCTAACACTTAGCAATAATATAATTATATTATTAATTTGTACAACTTATTGATTAATGTATGTTTCCTCAAGTTTAATGTAAATCACAGAAAGGGGAGAGGGGCCTTATATCTTTCATTCACAGTTGAGTTCCATAGAAACACAATATATTTTTTGATGCACAAATACATAGTCTATGAGTTTATTTATTATGACTCTGCAGAGCTACCAACAGCCAACTAACGTTTTAGAGATCTTGGATTTACTGACATCTAAAATCTTGATTCTTAATTCCACATTTTATTTTAGAATAAGACAGAACCACTTCCACCTTTTAATGTTTCACCGTTTCTTTATTAACAGCAAGTTCAGGTCTCAGTTCTGGAAGTTTTCCCAGATCTTTGCAATAGAAAAATAATAAGTACTTTATTCACATTGTAAAGAACTAAACATCATAGCACAAAAAATAGTCATAAAAAGTTACCGCCATCTGTGGGAGTCTTCATTCTGCCTAAAGTGGAAGGGGCAAATAACCACCAGTCCCAAGGCCTTCAACAAGCATGGAGTATGAGAAATTTAAAACTATCCTTAGTGTTCTAGGAAAACATGTATTTTAACTATGAAGGAAAATTTAGAAAGTATTTCTGCCTTTATATGAGAGTATATCCAAACCCTGTCTTAACGCATTGTCCTTGCACTTTTCTTTGCATTTGCCTGTGGCAAAGCATCTGGCAGGGTGGTTCTTCTGCAAGAAACTTACTTGCATACTCCTCCAATTATAAATGATTACTTAAGCTCAAAATGGGTTTCTTCTTTTTTGTGGAAAGATACTTCTTTTGTGTTTCCCACTTATATTTTTGGACACTCCATTTCAGCTTTCTTGAAGGGTGCTTCTTTTTCCAAGAGCAACTTAAATAATTATATTCTCTTAGATCCTGCCTTGGTAATCTGGTAGATTTCATTTGTTTACTAAATATCTGCTCTCTCCTCCCGCTGGGGAGAGGATTATACTTCCCCATCCCTTAGAAGTCAGGATTTGTGACTTGCTTGACATGGAAATGTGAGTAATTTTATGTATTATAGGTAGAAGCTGTAAGTGTCCATCAGGCATAAGTGCTGTTCTGTATAGAAGTTGTTCAGGAAGGCTGTGTCCCAGAAATAAGAACAGAGCCAAAGCCCACCCAAATGGGACATGAAGCAAAAGAGAGAAGTAAACCTTTGTGATTGTAAATCATTGAGGTTTGAGCAGGTTGTTACTGTAGCATAACCATATCTACCCTGACTGATAGAGTGATCTATCTTCTCTATCCCTGGTCTATAATCATAGCTTCAAGACTCTTCATCTCTCCCAGGAAAAATCACCTAATCACTGTATGCATTTTCTACATGCTTCCTGAACAATTTTATCTGAGTGCTGTTCATGCAATTGATAATCATGACCAAAACTAATTTTGGCATCTTCCTTTTAAGAATGTCATCTACCTTCCCTTATTTCAATATCACTTACCTGTGAGAATAGTACTCAACTGCTGTTTTTCTTAACCCCACTCCCTAGCCAATTAATTTTCAAGTTTTGTTAATTCTGGAACCCAAGTAGCTATTGAATCTATTCCATTCTCTTTATCTCACTGAGAAAGTTCTGGTTTAAATCTTCATCATCAATCTCCTAGGATTTTAGACTAACCACCCAATCTTACATGATTTCAAATTATTTTCCAAATTTTCACCAGTGTGGTCTTCCTAAAATTCAAATGCACCTTTATCACTTCACTGTTTAGAATCTACCATTGGAACCCCAAACATTCTGTACAAAGTCCAAACCTTTAGCACAGCATCTGAAATTCCTCATAGTCTGACTCTAACCCATCTCTTTAGTTTTACCCATAGAGACACCCCACTTTCATCTTCCAATCTACCAAACGTTTCCTAAAAGCATCATATGCTCTAAAACCTCTGTTATTTTGCATGATTTTGTTTATCAATGTTGCTTTGCTCCCAACAACTGGCTAGATAACTCTCCTTATACCTGTGAGCCAGTCACAACCCTGGTGATCAGCATAAGCAGTGGCAGACACAGATGAGCCCTCCTGGACTCAACCAATTCATGTATACTGTATAAGAAAAAAGGTGGTTGGCGGGATACAAATAGAACTAAAGCCTAATAGGTCATGAAAACAAATGAAGTACAGAATTTTAAAAGTAGGGACCAATCTAAAGTGTTAAGTAAAAAAAAAATCCAGTTGGATAAGAATGAAAAACTTTCTGTTGGATTTATCTATTACATGAGATGGTAGTTTGCAGTAGGTTAAGTCAATGGAAGGTGAGACTTGGAAACATTAAACATAAAAATCTCTCTTAACTAGTATGGGTCAGTCAGGATCCAGAAGCCTAGTGAAAGAGCTAGAGGAGACATACTAGGGAGAGAGACTCTTCTCAGGATAGGATATCAGAGTAGAGTCTGAAGAGAGAATAGTTAGAGCTGCTAGAGGGGTCTTAGAAGTCAAAGGCAATGCTTTTTAAGGGAGTTGGAGTCTTAGATAGTAAAATGGTAAATCGAAATAGAGTTGTTGAGAGACAAATACTGTTTTGCCAGGGCGAGGAAGAACAGTATAGGAGAGAAGTACACACTTAGTCATGTTGAGTTTCAAGGGGGAGTAGCACTATAAAGTAGAAATACCCTACAGATTTGAAAATATTGGTGTAATAGTAGATGAAAGGTCACAGTTGACCTTTTTTAAATCACATCCATTTATTTCCTAAGAAAACAAGACCAAAAACTATCAAATTGTTCTCAATGGGATGAAGTACAGGGTTGCATTTATCATCTTCCAATCTATGTTTCAAAACAGTACTTTTAATATGATTTCACCAAGCATCATTTGACAAAATGATTTTTTCTATCTTTAAAAAGAGCAAATGCAGTACCAAACAGTGTTTAGATAATGTTAAAAAATTGGGTGATGTATAAACCACACAAATATATATATATATATACACACACACACACACAAAGAACCATAGTAAATTTCTGAAAGAGACAGAGATAGAGAGGGAAGAAAGATGGTTTTTAATTTTTAATTTGTCTGTTGAAAAACAATTTTATTTGGGAGTAGAATGATCTTTCCTTACTGGAGTAACTTAATTCCTTTGAAATTAATTTTCCCTTTGGTAAGCTAACCTCGCAATCTTAGGTCCCATCCCCAAATTGTATGGATGTTTCGAATATTAGATTTTGCTTATAAAGCAAATGGTCACCTTAAACAAAAGTTATTCTCTCTATATAAATTATGAATCTGTATACAAACACAGAAATATAAAATTAAATGTGAGCTATAATACATTGCTTTGGGGGATATATTTTCTAAGAGTTCAGCATTATTTCTAATTAAAACTATTTTTCCTAAAACCAAGTTTCTAGAGGTTTTATAGGTTTTTCTTTTTGTCAGAGTGCCTCTCACCTTAGACTTTTAGATTGAAACATGCTTTCTTGTAAAAAGTTAGAAGTAGGTTATAATGACTTTAAAATACTTTTCTTTATTGAATTTTTCTATACAATTTTGACTTTACTTTCTTATAGTGTGATAAAAATGGATGTGGATAGCCACATAGTCTGTTGCTCTAGCAACCCTACATTGTCATTGAAAATTACATATATATGTCTTCATAACATCAAAAATTCACATGCTATGTGCGTGTCCAAAGGATTCCCACAATCAGGTGCCTATACATTGTTACAGCATTTTCTTTTCCATTTTAAGTCACTGATATATATTAGAAAAACATATATGTTCCTGCCATGGTGGTGGGGGGGGGGCACCGTTTTTATGCTCTAATTAAGATACTTAAAATATGGCAAAAAGGGCACTGCTTCTCCTATTTTAACTTCTAGTTTTAGTAGCCCTTTACAAGTCTGATTTTTCCTTTATCATGCTGCATCACTTTAAATTATCTTTGTTACTGAGCCCCAGAAACAGAACAAACAACTTTGGGCTTGCAGGGACCATGTGACCAATGACTGTTTGACAGAGAGGGGAAGCACTCACACACCACTCTTTGGTGGCCTGTGTGAAACGCATCAGTAGCCTCCATCTACTAGTAGATGGTGAGTACGTGTCCACATCAAGAAAATATATTGTTACAATTGATACTACACAGTCTTAGAGGAATTTAACTTGAATGAGAAAGTTCTAGTTCATAGCCTTTTATCATTTACAGTCACGATAGATACTGTGCTAATTTTTTAAAATATATTTTTATTGATTATAGAGAGGAAGGGAGAGGGAGAGAGAGAGATAGAAACATCAGTGATGAGAGAGAATCATTGACCGGCTGCCTCCTGCACACCCCACACGGGGGATTAAGCCTGCTACCCAGGCATGGGCCCTGACCTGGAATCGAATTGTGACCTCCTGGTTCATAGGTCGATGCTCAAGCACTGAGCCACACCGGCCAGGCTGTGCTAAATTTTCTTTGTAAATATCTTCAGCCATGTCAACACACAATAATTTTTATCTTTTGTGAAAATTATAATCTAGTTCTTGCAATCACTAACAAGGGTAGAGGCTAGATAGCTACTTTAAGATGAGCATTTGAATAATTAGGTCAATTAAGGAGAGCATGTTAAAAGTCAGAGAGTCTTTTTAGACATTGACTCAACCAAAATAATGAAGAGTATAAAACAGTGAAAGAAAAGCTATTGCTAGGTATAAAAAGAAAAGCAGTATTAGTCAGAAAATCATCCCAGATACAGAATCTACTTGACAGCGTTATATAAAAACTAAGTTCTAAACCTCCAGCTTGCTTTTATATTTTTATGCACAATACACAACCATAAAAAGTAAACACCCTGCAGGGCTAATAATCTGGCACCCAAAGCAACATTCCCCATCCATTTATACTTGAGACTGAGGAAAATCTGAGGGCTGCATGGAGGAAGGTGAAAAGCACCACACCTCACAGTTACTTATGAATTTAGATTGGAGGCAAATGCCTAAATAATTCATTTAAAATAAGTAAAAATGTTTTATGATCTTCATGTACCAAAATCAAGTCAAAATAATTACTTAAGTAATACATATATATACTGTATCACCATCTTGCACTGTGTTTTGCATAGTGAAATACAATTCTTTATGATATTTTCTATTTATGTGGCTTCTGAACGTCAACCTTCTCAGAGAAGCCTTTTCTGACCACCCAGTTTGAAACAGTAGCCGCTTTCCATGCAGAGAATACTTCATCCTTTACGTTGCTTTATTTTCTTGGGCTCCGCCCACCCCCATCTGAAATGATATTGTCTATGTCCTTTCTAACTTGGTTATTCCCTGCTTCTCTTTCCCTAATAATGTAAGCCACTGGGCACAGAGACGACATCTGCTTTATTCACCCCTGTGCCCAGCACCTAAATTAAGATTTGCCTCACAGAAGATGCTCCTGTCATTCTTGAATGAATAAGTTACCACATTTCAGTCAGAATATTTTAAAGGTATGCTTTCAGCTGCATTGAAAAACTTTCTTTTATACCTCCCCCCCCAAAAAAAAATCTAAGCTATTATAATAATCAAAAGAAAGAGAAAAATTGCACAGATTTATCACTTGACAAATGCTGGTAAAACATTCCTTCTATGTTTAATATTTAATATCTTTGATTTCCCCTGTCTCTCTGGGGAACAAGGCACACAATCTCTCCTTTGACATGTATTTGTGGATGTGGGGAAAGTTATTACTCACACTGGCACCGTTTAGGAGGTTATCATCTCCAATAGTTAATACTGGAGTGAACTCACTGTGGCAAATATCTTCACAGTATCTCTGATCTAGAACAGCAGGTTAGGGATGGGAAGCATCCGGAACTGATGAAACCTTACCTTGATCTCTTCAGGAGCTGGTGACATGAATGTCTCCGAATCCGTGCTGCTTGCTGGTTTCTGCTTTTTTTTTTTTCAGTTTAAATGAGACTTAGCATCAGAAATGTTTTTCAAAATAGACAACTGAAGTCATGAATATATTAAAGTCAATATGAAAAAGGTAGCATTGAGGATGTCACTTATGTCAGCTTAACATTTAAATTCCCAAATATAATCAGAAGTTGTACCTTCAGGAAAGCCTCTGGGATGACCTCGTCTCTAACAACGGCTCACCTTCCTGGGGGAAAGAAGGAATGGAAGAGTCAAAGAGGGAAGGGAAGGCAATCGAAGTAGAAAAGGAGGCAGCAATTCATCAGCCACCCTAGAACCAGTCACCAAGCACATGCCAGGTAGAAGTGGTTCCTGCCACTGTGAGGGCCATTTCATAGAAGGCCCTGATCCAAAACCTCCCCATCATCTCAACGCCCTCATCTGTGGATTGATATTAGCATTTCTATTTCGATTGGCTTGAAGTTAATAATAATAAATGCTGTTGGGGGGAATTGTGACCTTAATTTGACTGTTTAACCTTGTTGATTACAGAGGGAGAAATATGTAGGAAAAGCCGGAAGGGTTGGGTATAAGACAGAGTGGCTAGTGAGACTTCAAAGTCATTCGGTGCAGTCACAGTGTCCTTTCTCTAAAGTGAAGCAATGAAGAAAGTGCTGGAGATGCTTTTGGCTTTTTTGTTTTGTTCTCTAGAACATGCAGGTCTGTTTTAAAATGTGATAGATGCAAGGATTTTATTGCACATACCAATTACAATACTGTAAGCATGGCCTTCAATCATTCCCAGAGCTTGAACCAAAATGCCACTCAATTTTGCCTAGTCTGTTCTCACTTAAAGTAGATGTTTTCTGTCCCCACTTCCCACCCCAAAGATAGTATTTTCCTCCCAGACCCAGCATTGTGTCAAAATAACCAATCATGAAGTTGTAACTTCAAGAATGGGCTTTAGCCTGTAGCTCTATAAAAGCAAAGCCTTAGCAATGTAGCAGATAGTAAATTGGACTTGTGATGGCTATTTTATGAGGATCCTGACCCCATAATGTAATATTTTTAAATAGAGATTATTGTACAAAGGAAAAAAGTAGATATGAGAGAGAAAGTAAAATAATAAATCTGGTCTAATTATGAATAGTTCAAAATAGCTGAATTCTTTTGTTTAGTACCTATGACCTCCTTCCAAATTGCTCTTGTTTTATTTGTCCTTTCTCTTACTCCTTTCTTGTGAACCCAGACCTCTGGAGGCAGAAGTGACCTAGTTGCTCCCCCCACCACCACCACGCCTCCTCTACAATACATCTTCCAGAGAAACATTAGGATAAAACAGGACTGCCCTAACCGGTTTGGCTCAGTGGACAGAGCGTCATGCGGACTCA
>NW_005354726.1:401991-415261 GCF_000412655.1 Myotis brandtii | reverse complement strand
TGTTTCTCTCTCATCAATGTTTCTAACTCTCTATCCCTCTCCCTTCCTCTCTGTAAAAAATCAATAAAATATATTAAAAAAACAACAACAACAACAAAAAAAAACAGAACTAACATCTTAGTAGATATTATAATTTGGGTGCTTTTTGTTTGTTTGTTTTTTTAAACTTAAACAAAAAGCACAATTTTATTTCAAGTAGGAAATATCCAAGTAGTTTCAGAGCAAGAAAAAAATTCCATGTCAGTAGATTGTAGAACACGGGCCACTGGAGATATGTCACGTTTGCTTTCTGTTGTTCTGTTGTTATCACAGAGCCATTGGAAAACTGGATCCCTCTGGGGATTCTGGGCTTTTTAACAGTTTGACTGAAGGTGCATCACTCGATGTAGAGCAATTTCTCTGGGGCTTTTTAACAGTTTGACTGAAGGTGCATCACTCGATTTAGAGCAATTTCTCTGGTGTTTGTAACTGACAGAGGACATCAATTAGAGGAGTTTAAAGGGAAGAGCCTAATCAAGAGGAAATTCCCTGAATGTAAGGTTTTACCTTACATAATCATCACAATAAAGTCCTGAGTAAGTATCATTAAACCCATTTCACAGAGAAGAGAACTGAGGTTTCATAATCTGTTCATTTTTACCCAGATTATAAGTGATGGATCTAGATTTAGATCCTTTTTTTACTGACCTTGAAACCTGTGTCTTTTCAATGCGCGGCACTGCCTCTCTCTCTGGTCCTTATCAATTTAGTCTCAGTTGGCCAGCAATGGGATTGAATTAACGAGTTCCACCAGAGCCTGAGTAATGAGTGAGACTTAATATGCTTTGTTCCAAGGAGTGTACATATTTACACAGGAGGGGAAATTTCCTTAACTAATGAAGGATTTCCTAAGTCACTATCTCTCGGCTAAGCATCACTTTCCTGGTAGAGTGACGCTGGGGCTGAATGCTCCACTTGCTTCCTTCAGTAGGTCACGGCTCTCGATAGTCAAATATATTTAGTCCAAGGAGACAATTAAGCATTGTGCTACACAGTTTGTTTTGTTCTTCAGTGATTGGTACTGGCAGGCTTTCAAGCAGTTGCTATAACATTTGGGAGAACATTGTTTGCTGGGGGAATTTGGTTCAGTTCTTAATAAATGGGACTCAAGGGTCCCAGGTTCGATTCCGGTCAAGGGCATGTACCTTGGTTGCGGGCACATCCCCAGTGGGGAGTGTGCAGGAGGCAGCTGATCAATGTTTCTCTCTCATCGATGTTTCTAACTCTCTATCCCTCTCTCTTCCTCTCTGTAAAAAATCAGTAAAATATATTTTAAAAAACCAACAACAAAAAAACAGAACTAACATCTTAGTAGATATTATAATCTGGGTGCTTTTTGTTTGTTTGTTTTTTTAAACTTAAACAAGCACAATTATTTTATTTCAAGTAGGAAATATCCAAGTAGTTTCAGAGCAAGAAAAAAATTCCATGTCAGTAGATTGTAGAACACGGGCCACTGGAGATATGTCACGTTTGCTTTCTGTTGTTCTGTTGTTATCACAGAGCCATTGGAAAACTGGATCCCTCTGGGGATTCTGGGCTTTTTAACAGTTTGACTGAAGGTGCATCACTCGATTTAGAGCAATTTCTCTGGTGTTTGTAACTGACAGAGGACATCAATTAGAGGAGTTTAAAGGGAAGAGCCTAATCAAGAGGAAATTCCCTGAATGTAAGGTTTTACCTTACATAATCATCACAATAAAGTCCTGAGTAAGTATCATCAAACCCATTTCACAGAGAAGAGAACTGAGGTTTCATAATCTGTTCATTTTTACCCAGATTATAAGTGATGGATCTAGATTTAGATCCTTTTTTTACTGACCTTGAAACCTGTGTCTTTTCAATGCGCGGCACTGCCTCTCTCTCTGGTCCTTATCAATTTAGTCTCAGTTGGCCAGCAATGGGATTGAATTAACGAGTTCCACCAGAGCCTGAGTAATGAGTGAGACTGAATATGCTTTGTTCCAAGGAGTGTACATATTTACACAGGAGGGGAAATTTCCTTAACTAATGAAGAATTTCCTAAGTCACTATCTCTCGGCTAAGCATCACTTTCCTGGTAGAGTGACGCTGGGGCTGAATGCTCCACTTGCTTCCTTCAGTAGGTCACGGCTCTCGATAGTCAAATATATTTAGTCCAAGGAGACAATTAAGCATTGTGCTACACAGTTTGTTTTGTTCTTCAGTGATTGGTACTGGCAGGCTTTCAAGCAGTTGCTATAACATTTGGGAGAACATTGTTTGCTGGGGGAATTTGGTTCAGTTCTTAATAAATGCATTTGTCATTTTTCTAATTTTCTTTTCTGTATACTTCAAATGCTGCTGCTTCCAAGGTTTAAAACGAGATAACCTCAGTTAGACTATGTTATGGTCTCTCTTGTCTCCTGTAGGATATCCAAAAAGACAGAAGCAACATGAATTCTTGGCAGTAATAGACTTTTCCAAAGGTGTTAGTGCATCACATTGAGAGTTGTTTGAACTGCTTTAGTCAGGCAACAGGAAGTAATAAATTAACCTCATGCTGTGGCTACTTCCTGAACTACAAATGGTGTTAATACTGGCATCTCACTGGGCAATTATCTACAGCAGCGATTTTCAACCAGTGCTCTGCAAGACTTTTTAAAATATGCAATACCTGACTATTTAGTCAGAGGCACCAACTTCTTTTTCCCTTAGATTGTCAAAATAATGACAACAGCCAACACAACCATAGCTGTCTTGTGTGAACAAATGAAAATTATACCTATTTTTTTGTCAGATTGGCAAAAAAATGTAAAGTATTTTTTTGACGTGCCGTAGAATGTTAGTAATTAGTTTATGTGTGCCATGAGATGAAAAGGGTTGAAAATCTCTGGTCTAGAGCAATCAGCTTCACCATACACCATATCCAGTAAAAGTTAAGAGTCAAGTTCCAGAGCTAAACTTCCTCAACTTAAATCTCACTCTGTTAACTCGTAGCTTCATGGATTATATTAACTCACTTAGTTTCTCTTGCATCTATTTCTGTTTAACAACAAGTACAAAATTACAGTACCCACCTCATTACCTATATGATTAAATGAATAATGCATATCTATATACTAGTATATAAAACCCTAATACACAAATAGACCAAATGGCAGAAAAACCGAACAGAACAACCGGTCACTATGACCTGCACTGACCACCAGGGAGTGCACGTGGAACATGGCAGGCGTCAGCTGCGGTGGGATGGTGTAGCAGGTGAGCCAGGGCTCCAGACCAAGGCAAGGCACCGGTCACTGTCATCAGGGTGAACCTCTGGTGGTTACTGAAAATTCTTTGCTCCCGCGTGCCACGGTCCTGCCTGGCGCTCACACCTGCTTCCGGTCCAGGGTCCGCTCGCACCCGCTGTCAGCGCCGGAGCCACTGCTCGCACCCGCTGCCTGTGCTGTCAGTGGGTGCAAGCGGAGGTTGCCAGCCCCAATCACCCAAGGGCTTCTTCACCTCCACCTGCTCCTAAGGGGTGATCGAGGCCAGCAGCTGCCTCTCGCACCCACTGCCAACGATGTTCCCGCTTGCACCCACTGCCAGTGCCTGGCACCGGTCCCAATCGCTCTGCACAGTCAGCAGGTGAGAGTGGGGCCGATGCCGTGAGGGTGGCGGCGGGAGCAGGGCTGCCAGCAGAGAGGGGACCGGGGGGAATGTTAGAAATTAGTTTATGTGTGCCATGAGATGAAAAGGGTTGAAAATCTCTTGTCTAGAGCAATCAGCTTCACCATACACCATATCCAGTAAGAGTTAAGGGTCAAGTTCCAGAGCTAAACTTCCTAAACTTGAATCTCACTCTGTTAACTCGTAGCTTCATGGATTATATTAACTCACTTAGTTTCTCTTGCTTCTATTTCTATTTAACAACAAGTGAAAAATTACAGTACTCACCTCATTACCTATATGATTAAATGAATAATGCCTATCTATATACTAGTATATAAAACCCTAATATGCAAATAGACCAAATGGCAGAAAAACCGCACAGAACAACCGGTCACTATGACCTGCGCTGACCACCAGGGGGTGCACGTGGAACATGGCAGGTGTCGGCCTCGGTGGGATGGTGTAGCAGGTGAGCCAGGGCTCCAGACCAAGGCAAGGCACTGGTCACTGTCATCAGGGCAAGCCTCTGGTGGTTACTGAAAATTATTTGCTCCCACGTGCCACGGTCCTGCCTGGCGCTCATACCTGCTTCGGGTCTGGGGTCTGCTCGCACCCGCTATCAGCACTGGAGCCACTGCTCGCACCCACTGCCTGCGCCATCAGTAGGTGCGAGCGGAGGTTGCCAGCCCCAATCACCCAAGGGCTTCTTCACCTCCCCCTGCTCCTGAGGGGTGATCGAGGCCAGCAGCTGCCTCTCGTACCCACTGCCAGCGACCCACTGCCAGTGCCTGGCACTGGTCCCAATCGCTCTGCACAGTCAGCAGGTGAGAGTGGGGCCGGCGCCGTCAGGGCGGCTGCGGGAGCAGGGCTGCCAGCTGAGAGGGGACCGGGGGCCGTGGTGGGAAAGGCGGGGCAGGGGCATGGAGGATGGGCTGAGACCCACCCCTTGCCCACGGCAGCCTCACAGCCCACAGTTCCTTTCAAGGTGCATGAATTTGTGCACTGGGCCCCTAGTTAAGTATATGAAAGAATGCCTGACACATACTGTTATTATATGCAAAACTGCTTTGTAATTCACTTAGGACTTCAGACAGCTGTGATGTGATTGTGTGGCATCAGATGGAGCAAGAAGGGGTTCACTGTCATCTTCTTTAGGATGTGAGAAAACAGGATTTATGTGCGGTGCATAGGAGAGCCACATGTGTGGCGTTGCATTCAATCCTCATTATGAGTGCTCAAAGGGACAGTGTTTGCCGACGGCTTAAAGTCAGAGGCCAGGGAAAAGAGGAGGCAATCACACTGCCTCCACATTGGGCAATCACATTGGGCATGAGAATGCACAATGACTTCTCAGAACCAGAGAGAGTAAAATCCCATGAGACCTCAGAGAAGAAAATCAAACTTTTAAAAAATGCTAAATGGATCCAAAACAGGGGTTACAATGATAAAATACAATAATCTAGAAAAGGTCCTAAAAGCTCAGGTGATTTAGGCAAAAGCTAGGAATCATTATAGATAATGGGGGGATGTGGTTGAGCAGACAGTTCTGGTTTACATTGGCTTAACTGCACAATGCACTAGGAAGAGTGAAATTTTGGAGGACCAACCTCAACTTTGGAAAAAAGCCTTTCTCCAGTAATGTTGAGAGATGATCAAATAGAAGCATGGTTGGTAACACTTTTATTTTTCAGTGAGGACAAATTTATTGATTGAGAGCCTAGATAGACAGGTATGGAAAGCAGAGAAAAGCAGCAGAACAGAATATAGGAAAGTTCCAGAGATAAGTTCATATATTGCCAAAAAAAAAAAAATTGTTTTCACAGCTACTGCTCCTGCCTGCCATCCACCACCCACAAATCCTCAGAGTTACTGCCATGGGTTGTTACTGGAAATCAGTCAGACAAAACATCCCAACACATGCAGCTTTTAACAAATCTCTGGTTCTGAACATGAAAAGGGTAAAAACAGATGAAAATGAGGAACTTCCCAGGAGAGATGATCATTAGTAAAAGTCCTCTTTCAGGGACTGCCTACAAATTTCTCTCAGCCCCGGTACATTTTCCCATGTGAATGGAATGATTTAATATATTGTTATATCATCTGAATGATCTCAATTAGAAATTTGAGATATTAAACATCTAATTCTAAAAATGAAAATGCCTCTGGGAATGTGAAGAAACTTGCCTCCTGAATATTTAGCAGAGAGGAACTGCTTTGGAGAATTGGGTTCTAACCAAAGCTGGATGAGGTTAAGTAACTTGGAAGTAAGAAAAAATCAAGGAGGTGGCAGACCTCAATAGGAAGACATTGAATGAGCCAGTGGGTACCCGGGGAAGTAGGAGAAAGAAGCAGAAAGGGAAAGAGAGAAGTACCACTGTTAAATTCTCCATCAAATTCAACATTTTCTTTGGACTATCCCTGACCCAAGAAAGTAAAGAAACCCTCCTCTCTGTAATTCTATTCTAGACTGTATGGCTCCCAGAACTTGGGTTAGATTTTTTAAGTAGTGACTGTTTTATTTCAGTAACATTTATTATCAGTTAACAGATTTCTGAACACTGGTTTTGAACCTAATTATAGAACTTTTTCTGGGACTGTGTGCCACCTAATGTCTATTTAAAATCATTAGAAAAAAATTTTTAATTGACAGAAACTAGACAAGAGAACAAACTGCAAGTGCAATGGAGAAAAAATGAGCAGAGGCTCCGAGAAGAGTGGGTGAACATACAGGTGCACCTCAAAGGTATTGCGGGTTCTGCTCCAGACCTCCACCATAAAGCTAGCATTGCAATAAAGCAAATCGCAATCTTTCTGCTGGTAGAGGGTCTTGCCTTCCTTCTGTAAAAAATGCAACCCCTGGGAAGCACAATAAAATGAGGTATGTCAGTATAAAGGGTCAAGCCATTCCCAAGAACAAAAGAAGGGGTATTGCCAGCCACTGCAGCTACAGGGTTAGGAAAAGGAAGTGTGGAAAACCTGAGCCTCACCAACTCCAGGTGCCCGAGAACACAGTTCAGGGCTGGCATATTTAAAGAAGGAATCCTGGCAGCAAGAGAACTGAAGGAATGAGACCCCAAATCGAAGTATAAATTCTGCACAAATCCCTGACTGACAGCTAAATTACTTGCTCCTGTGGAGGAGCTCATGAAGCATGGTGGGAAATCAGGCCGAGGCCAGAGGAATTTATTCTTGAATGATAGGAGAGAGCTGTGAGTTTGGTGATTTTTATTACCGGATACATTCCACTACACATTAGATAGCTGAAGTATAAAAGATTGGCAATACTCTGCACTGGTAAGAATGTAGAACAATTGGAACTCTCATTAATTGCTGATGGGTATGTAAATGTGTTCGGCCACTTTAGAAAAGAATTTTGCAGCATCACAAATTGACATGTACAACTATCATATGACATACCAATCACTTTCATAGATATTTTCCCAAGAATGAAAACATGTCCATACAAAGATTCATATGTGAATGTTCATATCGACTTTATCATAATAGCTCAAAATTAGAGATAATCAAAATATCCAATATGTGGAAAAAACAGTTGTGGAATGGATAAAACCAATTTTTGTATTTTTGTACAGTGGAATAATACTAAGCAATATAAAACGATTGGACAACAACAACATGGATACATCTCAAAATCATTAAAGACACCAGATACACAAGAATATATACTGTATTACCCTTTTTGTGTAAAGTCCTAGGAAATGCAAACTAATCTATAGTGACCAAAAGTAGATGAGTAGTTTCCCGAGTTGATCGAGGCAGCCTACAAAGGGAAATGAGGGAACTTTGGGGGGTGATGGAATTGTTACACTTGTCAAAACCCAGAGAACCGCAGAATTATAACGGGGAGGTTTACTGTATATAAACTGTACCTCACTAACACTGTTATCAAAAAGTAAGTGGTAACTTGTAGTTCATTGGAATAATTCAAAAATCATTTTTATGTGCCTTTCAAGAATTATTTACATAATTTTAGTTTTTCTAAAAAAGCAAAGTCAGCAATACTTGTGAATAAAAGATGGCAATGTAGCCAGTTGTTTAACATGTGAACACTTCTTGCTTTCTCTATTTTCCCTTCATTTGTGTGCATAGCGTTTCTCCTGCCCCACTCCTCTCTCCTCACACTTCTGACAGTTAAAATTGCTTATCACCTGAACGTTCTTCTAACAGTTTAGAAGTTCAATACATTTGTAAAATGGGTTCTTTATAGGAAAGACCTTTTTATAAATGGGAAAAGAAATAATGAGGGGAGGAAAAGAGGTAAATACTTTAGTTTCATTTTGATATCTACAGAAGGGCCTTTAGATACTTTATAGCACTGTGGTAAACTGTTAGATCCATCTTTCCCCTTCTTCTCAATTAACAGAATCATAATTTCACTCGCTATGGCATTTCTCTCAACTAAAAACCCAACAAATAAACAAATACAATAGTATTACTTCATTCTCCCACCTCCCTTGCACAGTTGAGATCAATGAGACGTAAGCAGAAATGGCTTATGAGAAATCTTAATAAGAGGTTGATACAGTTCAGGTATAATTTATATTTTGTGCTCTTCCCCTTCTCCTTTTCATAAACACAGACCTAATGCTGGAATCAGAGAAGCCATCCTGAAACCACAGACTATAAGCATAACAACAACTCTTAAGGTTCGTGAAGCAGAAAGGTAAGTGGAGCCTGAGTCCTATCGGCTTCCTTAGGCTATCTAGCCAAACTTGTATTTTCTAAATCCGGACTTTTTGTCCTGTCATAAACAAAACAGCTAATTTGATTAAGTTGAATTTTATATGCCACTGAATTTATTCATAAATGATACATGCAACTCCTCCACAAAACCTCTTTTTATAGATAAGAGACTGGAGGCGAAGAAGATTAAGTGGCTTCCTTCTCAAAGTTCTCCCTCTACTTTTAATTAATGACTCATTTCTGAAATCCAGGTCTCTTGACTCTCCATACTGTGAAAGACTCTCTAATGTATGAAAAAGCCCAGAGAAGACAAATTTATTTCTTCAACCACACAAATGCAGAAAAGCTAAAAGAAACCACTGGAGTTTAAAAGCTTGAACTATAGACATTTATATTAAAGAATTTTATTTTGTATTAAGTGTACCTAGAATTTGAGGTGAACTATACTTAACAGGGGTTAAAAGTACTAGGAACTAAAACATGTATCTTCCTGAAATAAAACAAAAATGAGAAATTATTTTTAAAATAGACCATGATCTTGGCTAGGAGATACAACATTGTTAAGATACCTGTTCTTCCTGAGTTAATTTACAATCTCATTAAAAATAAATATTCAGAAGTTTAGGTAGGTTTATTATCAAGTTTGTCTAGATACCAATCAGGCAAGAATATCCAGGAAAACCTGATACTCCCTCCCCCAATGAAATTAACAAACATTATAAATCTACCATATTTAAAACATCACATACACATACAAGGTAAATAAGTGAACGGATGGATATGTGAATTAACTTGATGGGGAGAAGTCTTTTCATACATAATATATATATTTCTATCAAATCATTATGTTATACACTTTAAATATCTTACAATTTTGTCAATTATATCTCAGTAAAGCTGGAAAATGCTAAAAAATTTATCTAATTTTGTCTGCAAATTTAGCAAACGACCAAGTGAAATTAATACTATTCTAGGCATAAAAAAAAATGAAGAGGATTCATTGCTTATACCACTCACTAGGATAAATGCCAGAAAAATCAGAAATTTAAATAGTAAAAATGAAACCATATAAACATTAGACAAAAACATGGGTCCATATCCCTGTAACTTTACTGTTGGGAAAACTTCTCTAATTAAGTCAAATCCAGATGCAAATGGAAAAAAATGATTGCTAAATTTTGACAAATAGATTATATTAAAATAAAAATGTCTCATGGCAAACACCAACACAGTGATATATGATATAAGCACCATGAAATAATCATAATAGTGTCCAACTTACAAATGTCACCAGAATGTATGATTCTTACAGATTCTTACAGATAAAGAAATATTAATGTCCTTACATATATGAAAAGATGTTTAACTTGTTCATTCAAACTGAATGCAGATTAAACCTAAATTAAATTTCCATTTCTCAGCTACAGATTAGAAAATACCAGAACTTTTGACATTACACTTTGCCAACAAGGTTGGTTAAAATAGTTAATCTTAGGTATTGCTAGTAGTGATGATAAGTAGAACTATATATATGAGGCAACATCTGTCAGAATTATGTAAACATTTACCCTTGACCCAACAATTCTACTTCTAGTGATCAACCCCAGAGGTACATTGACAATTTTAAGGAGGCGTATATACAAGCATTTTCATACAGCAAGTGCCCAGCAAGAGGGGACTGGTTGAATGAGCTATAGTTTGCCACCAAAGTGACATACTATGCAGCTGCCTAAAAAAAAAAAAAAAAAGGAATACCTGTTTTATGATTGAATAATCTTTAATATCTGTTTAATTTTTTCCACTAAAGTACAGTGAGGCCTTGACTTACGAGTGTAAAAAAAAAAAAAAAAAAAAAAAAGGAATATCTGTTTTATGATTGAGTAATCTTTAATATCTGTTAAATTTTTTCCACTAAAGTATAGTTGACATACAATATTTCAGGTATACAACATAGTGGTTCAACATTTATGTATCTTAAGCTACGAACACCATGATAAGTCTAATAACCATCTGTCACTGTACAATTATTTTTATCTGAAAAAAAAAGATGGAGCCAGGTCAGTGTTGCTCAGTGGTTGAGCGTCGACCCAGGAACCTGGAGGTCACAGTTTGATTCCCAGTCAGGGCAGGCAGGAGGCAGCCGATCAATTATTTTCTCTCCTCATTGATGTTTCTATCTCTCTCTCCCTCTCCCTTTCCCTCTGAAATCAATAAAAATATATATTTTTTAAAAGATGAAGAAAATTGAGTATTTAAGAAAGTAGGATAAAAATGTATATACATTTAACTGTAATTGAAAGTTAAACCATATTCTTAAAATAATGGGAAGAAATAGGGTTTTGTAGATAGTAACAAAAGCTAGAGATCCCTAATATATTGTTTTATAGCCTTTATGTGGAACTCAATTATTTTACATAATTGTAAAACAAGAATACATTTAAATGTGTTCTCAAAAAGCTTGGCTTTGCAATGATATGGATGAACCTAACTGTGCATGGAGTTGATGGCATAATAACAAAGAGAGAAACTATTCCAACTTACTTTAAAGCATAGTCATTTCATACATCCCAAGTGGTATATGCACTAAGCCAAAATAAAGAAAAATTAAAAAAAGGAGAAGGGTCTTTTTAAAAATCTTAAGCTGTTTTCACTAACTATATTTTTTATGGCAACGTCAGTGGTTTTTATTCTAATACTATTGCATAGTATGTGTTGTGGTATAAAGAAATTATTTTGGCGTCTTTGAAATCCAGGATTTCATGCACTGGAGATGGAAACATATGATTGATGAGATGAAACTCTAAATTGAAATGGAAATATTAGCATAAATGTATAACTTCAGTCTTTATAAAATAAACTACCATTTCCAAGCTCTGTTCAATGGAAAAGCCTAGAAACAATGACCAATCAGTGGTAAGATGACCCTTAGTATCCAGATTGTCACCTTTAATGAGCTCTGAACACTATCTCAGTAAAAGCAATTGGTCTTCCTGAGGCAAGACTGATTTGAGATCTAGGGCAGGACATTTCCCTGGAAACCTTTGTGATAACACAAAGCAAGAAGCTAGCAAAGACGACTAGAGGCATGTCAAATGGCCTGAGCTATGAGTCAAAATAAAGAGTTCCCATTACACAAGAATAGGAATAACTGAAGATTCTACAGATAAAAGCTACAATGGATTGAAACACAGCAAGTATGTTTAAATGCATGAACTCATAACTACCATTGGAGGATTGGCCACCATTGGCAGATGCTATTTTTTCCATTTCTTAGGGCAACCACATATTGATGAAATATGAAGCAAAAATTGTTGTAGAGGTATTTGTGCTAATAAAAAAATGAATAGAATTAAATCTCTATTTTTATAACCCCAAAAGAAATAATGGATGTAAGCCATAATTACTGACTGTTAAAAAATATACAAATGGCATAAATAGGCATAGTATTCTTTTTTTTTTTTTTCAAAACATATTCGATTGATTTCCCACAGAGAGGAAGGGAGAGGGACAGAGAGCCAGAAACATCCATGAGAGAGAAACATCGATTCCTGCACACCCCCCACTGGGGATGTGCCCACAACCAAGGCACATGCCCTTGACCGGAATCGAACCCGGGACCCTTCAGTCCACAGGCCGATGCTCTATCCACTGAGCCAAACCGGCCAGGGTGGCATAGTATTCTTCTAATAAAAGATTACAGGGAAGTTTGAATAATGGCCATATATATATATATTTGATAATATTAAGTAATTCTTATATATTTTCAGATGTTTTAATCATATTGTAGCTATTTTAAAAACACTGTTTAGAGATACACGCTAAAATATTTACAGATGAAATGGTAAAATATCTCAGATTTGCTTTAAAATTATCTGGGTCTTATAGGTGAGACCCACATTGGTAATTTCTTAAATCTGAGTGGGTGGGTTTATGACATTATATCCTCAACATTTACTAGTATGTATGATATGTATGAAAGATATTTTATATGATGGAAAGTTTTAAAATATTTTTTTTCCAAAACTATACACTCATGCACAGAAAAGCTAAGCACGGATGGTTCTGCAAGACCCTCTAGAGCAGTGGTTCTCAACCTTGGCTGCACATTAGAATCACCTGGGAATCTTTTTAAAATCCTGATTTCTGGGCCTCATCCTCCGGAAATTCCGTGTCTTTGTTATGGGGTGGGGCCACAACATTAGTAACAAAGACACAGAATTTCTGGAGGATGAGGCCCAGAAATCAAGATTTTAAAAAGATTCCCAGGTGATTCTAATGTGCAGCCAAGGTTGAGAACCACTGCTCTAGAGCAATCATATTTACAAAATCCTTTTTGTTGTTGTTGATCTTCACCCCAGGATATTTTTGCATTGATTTTTATAGAGAGTGTAAGGGAGGGACAGAGACAGAGAGAGAGAAACATCTACGTGTAGGAATAACTGAAGATTCTACAGATAAAAGCTACAATGAATTAAAACACAGCAAGTATGTTTAAATGCATGAACTCATAACTACCATTGGAGGATTGGCCACCATTGGCAGATGCTATTTTTTCCATTTCTTAGGGCAACCACATATTGATGAAATATGAAGCAAAAATTGTTGTAGAGGTATTTGTGCTAATAAAAAATGAATAGAATTAAAATCTCTATTTTATAACCCCAAAAGAAATAATGGATGTAAGCCATAATTACTGACTGTTAAAAAATATACAAATGGCATAAATAGGCATAGTATTCTTTTTTTTTTTTTTCAAAACATATTCGATTGATTTCCCACAGAGAGGAAGGGAGAGGGACAGAGAGCCAGAAACATCCATGAGAGAGAAACATCGATCAGCTGCCTCCTGCACACCCCCTACTGGGGATGTGCCTGCAACCAAGGTACATGCCCTTGACTGGAATCGAACCTG
>NW_005354726.1:391349-401428 GCF_000412655.1 Myotis brandtii | reverse complement strand
GGCCACAACATTAGTAACAAAGACACAGAATTTCTGGAGGATGAGGCCCAGAAATCAAGATTTTAAAAAGATTCCCAGGTGATTCTAATGTGCAGCCAAGGTTGAGAACCACTGCTCTAGAGCAATCATATTTACAAAATCCTTTTTGTTGTTGTTGATCTTCACCCCAGGATATTTTTGCATTGATTTTTATAGAGAGTGTAAGGGAGGGACAGAGACAGAGAGAGAGAAACATCTACGTGAGAGAGACACATCAATTGGTTGCCTCCTGACGAGGGCCGGGGTTTGAGCCTATAACTGAGGTACATGCCCTTGACGGGAATTGAACCGAGAACCCTTCAATCAATGGGTCGATGCTCTATTCACTGAGCTAAATACAGCTAGGGCACAAAATTATTTCCTAGAAATTTATCCCACATGCTGGTTTTACCTTTAAAGCCTAAATCTATCATTTTGACTGCAGGGACAATAAAGGTGACTGAAAAGTTATGTCGTGTTTGATTGGGCAGAAGTGGGACAACAGAAGACTTACATTCACTGGAATCATTAAAAATTGGATGAAGATCTCCCCTAACAAAAACATTACACATGGACTTTGTCTAAAGGTAGAAAGATAAGAAACTGGGATATTCTCATGGAGAATGCTGGGTGGAGAATAATTTATCCAACTTATCAAGCTAAAATGCAAAGGTTTCCATTCATAATTGTATCATTGGAGCAACTTAATATTATGTTTTATGCTGCAGAAATGTGTATCATGTTTTCTTTTTTCCTAAAGCAACGTGGAAAAATCAGGAACAGGGCCAATTCAGGAACTTTGCATTGCACTTTATTTTAAAACCAGTTGGATATATGTACAAATATGTTCCTAATTTCCCTAAGATAACCAAAGGTTAATTTAAGTTCCTTTATATATGATGAACAGGTTGAAAAAGAGATTTCATGGTTATCTAGAAATACATTATTATTATTAAAATTATATAAACTTTAATTTTATTCAAACAAACTAAAATTCGAACATATAAAAAGACTGAATTCAGAAAGTAGTATTGTTTCAAGGCCTTAAGAGGTTTGTTTGTGGTTTGTAAAACTAGTCAATAAAGGGAAGCTATTAAAAGTCTAATAAGAGTATAGTTATTACAGAACTTACAGTTTAAAGTAAACTAAATTTAAAATATTAACATTTATTTGGCACTTTAAAGAAAAATATTAGAAAGTCTCATCCCTATATGCCTGTTCACACATACAAAACAAGCTCATTCCTTCCCTTCTTTTCTTGTGCTAGAAATGCCTATAAAAAGTCCTATAGTTTAGATGTAAAATGAATTTGAATATTACCTAGAGCAGCAAGATATTAATTACCTCTTTAGGGTATTAATTACATCCACATTGATCAGTTAATATAAAACCAGACTAAGATCATGACTATATCACCAAAAGAGCATGCTCATGAAAAAAAATCAATGAAATTAACTATTTTTAATGAATTTAATGAACAAGTACAGTTAACCAACATACCATTAATTAAAAGATAGTCCAAATAAGCAGATTATCCATGACTAATTGTTGGTTACCTAAATATAGAGGCTGCCTAAATGTAGACAGATATTTACATTATATTGAAGAGAAACAAAGTATTAAATATTATCAGCCTGTTCTCAACACTTCACCATTCTGCATTGGCAAATCAAATTACTATAGAATTCTTGAACTTTGAAAACAGTTAAATACATTTACTGATAATAAAACCAAAGTATACAATGTAACCCAGCTGGTAACTTAGAAAAATGTATCACTTACAAGAGTTTGCTAACAAAATACCATTAGACCCCATGTTGTCTGTTGCATTGATGGTCCATATGGTGATGCATTTATTCTATGTTGGCAGACGGAAAAGAAATCAGATTGACACATCGTTTTATTTTTGCACACCCTGCTAAGTTTAGTTATGAGCTAGTTATATGTGAAATATGGTGTGTCTGTTGATGGATGAACTTGGATTACATTTTTTAATCAAAGAAATAATTTGAGATATATTTCCATGCTGTAGTCATCCAATAACTGCTGTCCTCCCAGGAAGAATGAAAGAGAGCAGGGCTGGTGGCCGCAGGTTGTCTGCAGTGGCAAGAGCTCCTTAAAAGTTGCTGTGCAATCTCCAACAAAGTTTTTGGACAAACCTAGACTACTAGCATCAGTCTGGAGCCAACCTGACTTTGAAGAAATGGTAGACTGAAGGTATGAATGGATCAGCTTTTTGGTCCTGGCCACAGAATCTGGTATTGTCCTGCCACCTGGTGGTTGCTTTCTCACATGTGACTTGGCAGCATTTATACCTGTGTGTTATATCTCCATCTGCAGAGGAAACAGTGATGCTTGGAATGGCCTGCAGAAGCCTGGTAAGTCACTTTCTCCATGTGAAGAAAGAAATTACCCCGGTTTTAAAAGATAAAATACAAATGCTCCTATATTTAATATACAAGACAGGTGAGGCCCTTTGCAATTTGGTCTCTCTCTGCCCACTGCCCAAATTATCCCACCCCTAGACTCCTCTATCAAGACCAACCTGCTATTACCCAAATGCGCTGTATTCTCTCATGAGCTTCTCTGGAGGCATAATTCCCTCACTCATTTGGCTACACTGCGCCTTCCTACATCACCTTGATAACTATGTCCCCATGATGCCTATACTGACTCTCAGTCAATTTCCCATGTGTTACTCAAGGTAAGTTCTTTGAAAGCAAGGATTTTATCTTGGGTTGCCTCAGCACTTACTGTGCCTCTGTCCCATAAATATATGGTGTTTGTATTGATCTGTTCAATCCATTGGGAGGGTGCTTAATTTCTAATTTAGGACAATTATTGTTATAGAAAAGTAAAGTAAACATTTATTGAAAAATGATTTTCCAGGCATGGTCTTCTAATGCTTTGGAAATAAGATTTCTCAGTTGTTCCACATGATGTAAGTATATTCATGTAAATTTTTTGGAAAATTTGGATCCTTGACCTTACAAGAAATGAAATCTTGAGTAGTGCTGGAAATTTTTTCTAATATTGATTATAAAAGAAAATCTAAAGAAATTGTAAATATCATTTTTAAGTTTCATTCTGCCTGAAAGGTTGAAATGAAAAATAAAACTGGATGTATATATATTTTACTTGAGAAATAAAATTCCCAGGATTAGTCTTCAAATGTGAAAAACCTTTAATCTCAAATGTGCAATATAAATTTTCATGGTGGTCAGAAGGTAATTATGTAAAGCCACCACCTTTTACTTGATTTAGCTCATCCTGGCCTATCTTCAAGTCACACCTGCTTGCTGTATCAACCAAAATAAACATTTACTCATTTCTGTATTACATAACTGAAATAGTTTGGAAGAGTCAGCTTAGATTTATTTCATTATCTGCTGAGTTTACAGCTAAATTCTGGTTTTGAATTTTTATTGCCCAGAGATATCTGATAGAAGATAAAGTTTGATGCTCAAGGTTGATGTGAGGAGCTTGCAGAACGATTGGTTATGAAACAAAATCACTCATATGTGTAGATGGGACATTTGATATGGAGAAGTATTAACAGCAAAGGCTTAAAGGGCTGTGATAAATGATTTCATGTAGCACTCTTTAGCAGGTAACTGAATACAATCCATCATCAAAATGGTCTTATGTGAGAGTTCACCTGACTCATTTCTCATGTCTTGGGTGACTGTTTGGCAGATAACTTTGATAAATTTAGAATAAACAAAATACCTGCTGTGTTAATTTTGTTTATCCAGTTTTTAAAGAGGTAAAGAACAGAACTGTATGAATTATTATAAAGTACCATGTATATCACAGTATGTATGTGAAATCTTAGCATATTGGCATCAATGTGCTTTTAAGGCCATAAAACCCAAAGCAATGAAATGTCATCTTTTGGAAGGGAAATCATATTAAATATGAACGTAAATTTGTCTTAAATGTAATTGAAATCAAATAAACCAAAATTTCCCTAACTAGGAAAAAGCTCTATTCAGTGTTCTCGCTTTACATCAGATAGATGTTTTATTATTTTTTATGCTAAGTTAATTCTGAATTTTCAAACCTAAGAAAAGCTTGAGTGACATCATACAAACCCAACAAGCCTTTAGCTCTGTACAGAGAGGTAGTTTCCAAACTTGGATTATTAATATGTCCTGGGAATTTTCTAAATACATTGATGCCTTGGTCCTAGCAAGACCTACAGAAACATAATCTCTGAGGGTAAAGCCTGAAATCTATTTTAAAAGCTTTCCAGGCAATTCCTATATATGGCCTTTTAGACGAGTCAACTGGTTGATGTTTGAGAAGAATGGGTTCTCAAACCGTGGTTCGCTGAGCAATGGTATCAGCATCCGCTGGCAGCTTGTTAGAAATGCAAATTATCAGAGCTCACTCTGACCTACTGAATCAGAAATTCTGGGGGTGGGGCCCAGAAACAGGCATTTTAATGAGCCCTTCAGGTGATGCTAAAGGTACTGTTTGAGAACCACTAGTTCTGAGAAGCAAGTTGAAAATTTATTTAATGCATTGACATTTATCAAATGCTCACTATTTTAAGAAAAGTAAACAAGCTAAGATCCCTAACCTTATTGAGAGCACAATATGAGAAATTTGATTATGTCTTTGTAATTTCTTTTTGTGATTTAATTTTTTTTATTTTTTTAAATATTAATATATTAATTTTAGGGAGAGAAAGGAAGGGGGAGAAGGAGAGAGAAGAAAGGGAGGGTCAGATTTGTTGTTCCACTTATTTATGCATTCATTTGGTTGCTTCTTGTATGTGCCCTGACCTGAAAGAGAACTTGCAAACTTGGTACAACCTTGACATAATGGGAGGATGCTGTAACCAACTGAACTACCTGGCCAGGGCTCTTTTTATTACTTTAAATGAGTTACTTATTAATATATTCATTTATAACCATTATTTATTTCCTCTAGATTATCATTATAGATCCTATTGCAATGGGTTAAGTTTAAACACCTATTTTTAAAAAAAAAGACTGTATTAAAATACCCTTTTCATGAATTTTGAAAGTTTCTTCTTTTTGCTGAAATCACATAATTTAGAGGAACTACTAGGGTTGGTAATTTTGCCTCCTTTTATAGACTGACTAAATAAGAAGCAAAATTACACTTTGAAATTTGAGCAGAAAGTCTTGCCCACGATAACAGAGCCCTGGATAATTACACAGCTTTTCCAAATATTATATTTTTGTCAGATCATTGTGAGATAGACATTCCTGTTATAACATAAATGTAGGAAAAATGAAGTAAGTGACTTTTTATATACAACGTATTTGGTAAATATTTAGGCTCAGGTTATAAAATCAAATACTATGAATTCCAATCCCATCCTCTTTACATTAGATCCCACTGTCTACTTGATTGAAAATACATAGGAGGCATTCAATATATATTTGTATAATTGAACTGAAAAAAAAATAGCCTTATTTCCAAAATGAGGAAAAGCAAGTCATTGATTTTCTAGTCTATTAACTCCCTCTGGAGAGAGATATCTTAAGAAACAGCACTTGGAATTCCTAGCCATGAACATAAAATAAGAAAACCAATTTATCTGCACTGAGAATACTGATTTTTGGAAATATACAAAGTGAACTAAAATTCTAAAGAATTCAGTATAATACATGGACAATATCCAGGGTTAATTGTTTTCCAGCATCAAAAGCTTGAATTCACTATTCTTCAGGCTATAAAACAAATTAGTACTACCACAATCTAAAGAGCTCAAGTTTTTAAATATCCCATCAACATTGTAAATGAGTCATGTATTTTTCTAGACAGATTTCAGCTGAACTATTGATCACTTTGAATTTTTGTGTAATGAGTATGAATTGCTCCACAACATCCAGAATGCCAGACACCTCACATTTATCTTCAATCAAATCAAAATTGGATTATAGCCCAGCCAGTGTGGCGCAGTAGTTGAGCATCAGCCCATGAACTAGGAGGCCGAAGTTCAATTCCCAGGCAGGGCACATGCCTGGGTTCCGCTCACTCTCCAGTAGGGTCATGCAGGAGGCAGCTGATCAATGATTCTCATCAGTGATCTTTCTATCCTTCCTCTCTGTAAAATCAATTTTTAAAAAAATACTAAAAAACTGAATTCTAGCTGCCAATTATAGTTCACAGAGCTAATATCAATCCATTTTCAAGTCTTGATCCTTATTATTGATCAGACAAGGACACTGAAGTTTACGCCAAAGTTCAGTAAAATGAAGCCCTGCCCCCACTCCACCCCACACGTTTCTTCATGTTGGGCACTAAAGCCACTGACCATGGCTCAGGCCTGAGGGATGATCAGATGATAGGCACTTTGCATTCCTTTAGTCAGTCTTTTCAAGGACCTCTGAGTTATAGTTCTCAACACACAGTCTTCTCAAACACCCACACATTTCAACGATTCAAGAAACAATTCTCAAAATTTCAGAAGATTCTACCTCTCCTGTCTCAGGTGTCCCAATCTCAGGACTTTAATTGTTTGTTACAGGCTATTTCTCTCTTCAAACCTCAAAACACAAAAGCATCTCTCCTCCCTCCCTCTCTCACATGCTAGCTCCCAGCACCCAACTCATTTGCTTAATGGACCAATACTTTACACTTTCTAAACAAAAGAACAAGTGGATTAAGCATTTGCCTGATTTTCCCTTACATTATATGGGAAACTTTTCTCTAAAATTCCAAAAAACCATTTATTTCCCTTAGAGCACGGAGAGCCCAGATCTTACAAATGTATTTTTCGCTACTCTGATGAGTCTATAGCAAGTATTACTATTAATAATGATGATAATGATAATCAGTTAAACATTAAAAAAAACAAGTATAATACTTCCAGATATTACTGTGCATATAAATCACTTAACTTCCCAGGAGCTCTGTGCAGTCTAGAAAAATTATGAAAGGATACAAGAGCCTTCTTTCATTATTTTCCTAATTAACCTTAAAGATCACTTCAACTTCTTCCCATAGAGAATTTCATTAAAAAAAAAAAAACTGAATTTACAGAAGACCTATTTATCTTCAGTGACATCTCTTGTCATGAGTAAAGTACAAGAAATATATGTATGGGTCCACCACACACACACATCTTGTAGACTTCATACGTCACTCATGGATACTACATATTGTTAGCATAGAGAGGTAGATACTAATAAAGGAAGGGAGCAAAGGGAATCAGACATCAAGCATAATAAATCAGACACTAAGCCTGCTTCACTAGGAAGTGCAGCATTCATAGGCTCCCCAGAGTACTACCGCATCCTCCACTCTTGGGGCCTAAGTCTCCAAGCCGGCAGGAAGGATGATTACTGGTCATTAGCTGGTAGTACCAAGGGAAAGATAAAACGATAAAGTGAGCGGTGAGTGCATGCCCAGTAGGAGCCAAGATGGCACAGGGGGAGGTTCTTCTGTTGAGGTATATGCAGTAGAAGCCAGGATGGTGACCATAAAGGGAAATGCCTAGCCTGGGAAAAGAATTGGATTGGAAAAGGAACACAGAACCCTGGAAGATCTGGGAAATGGATTGGTTATGGGGAGGAACCAGCACAAGCCCATGAAGAACTGGGGAACTGATTGGTTAGTTTGAAAGAGCGCCTGGTCCTTTCCAAGCATGGTCTAACAAAGGCAAGGTCTCTCTCTCCCTCTCCCTCCATCTCCATCTCTCGGTAACATGTGATCATACTTTTGTGTGTCCGCATGCATTCTCTCTCCATAACAGCCATGCAGGCCTAGCAGCCACTCAGAGCCCAGCAACTATGTGGGCTCCAAGTATGAGCCTGGGTTCAGCAAAACAGTGCCCATCTAAGCAGTGCTGACTTAAGCACAGCTGGTGACAGAGCCAGGGGTGGGCAAACTTTTTGACTCGAGGGCCACAATGGGTTCTTAAACTGGACCGGAGGGCCGGAACAAAAGCATGGATGGAGTGTTTGTGTGAACTAATATAAATTCAAAGTAAACATCATTACATAAAAGGGTACGGTCTTTTTTTTTTTTAGTTTTATTCTTTTCAAAGGGGCCGGATCTGGCCCACGGGCCGTAGTTTGCCCACGGCTGGACTAAGCCAAGCAGCTGGGGACAGAGGCTGAACAGGACTTAGCTATGCCGTGGACTGGACCAATGGCACAGAATTTCTGGACCTTGACCTTTCTTCTGGTTTTGAGGAAGACAAGGCTAGGCTTCTTCAAACTGGACTGAGCTGAACCCAGAATAGTCTTTTGTATCAGCTCCAGCTTCAAATGCTTTTTTCATGACACCACCAGGACCCCATTTCCACCGGCAACAATATGACATGCACTCTAAAGGTGGAGGTTGAAGAGAGGGATTCATCCTAGTGGGACTATACTAGCAAAGCTGATTATTTATGCAAATTATTTAGGAAAATTGGAGACTGACCTAGGTAAATAATTAGATGTGGAGAATGAAGAAATTAAAGATAATAGAGGGGTCAAGTTCATTTTGGACCTATTGAGTTTAATGCCTCTGAGTTGTGCAAGCTTCCTAAGGACCAGTTATCACATAGAAGTTCCCAATAGAAAGATATTTAGGTCTGGAACTCAGGAGAGAGGTCTGAGCATTAAAACTTCAACTTTGTACCAAAATGTCCAGCTTCAAGCATCAGAAACTTTAAATTGCCTTTTTATTGTAATTATTTTAATCACTTTAGTGCTAAAGCCTTATCTTTCCATGCATTCTACTAATCCGCAGAATTTAAATTCCTGTGCCCTCTTTTTCAGGGCACAGTATCTATCTTTGGATGCATTGGGAGGACAGAGGGAGGAGGCAACTTGCTGTTAAAAATGAATGTTGTGAGATTTCAAAGTTTTAAATAAACTCCAGGAGCTCTGAGACCTTTTGGTTGTAAGTCAAATGAAAAAAGAAAGCATTCTGTATTTTATGGTCTTAAGAAAAAATCCTAGGGGTCCAGAGACGAAATTTTATGGAGCTAATAGGTAAAAAGCTCAGTTGATCCAATTGATGTGAATAAGTCATCAAAGATAATTTAATCTCAATAAGTTGCCACTCCCCTCATTGTTCCTCCCAGTTTTCTTCAATCAATGAAATCATCATGTATTTAATCTCTTAAACCTACAAAACTTTTTCTCTAGCAATGCCTCAGCTGAAATTATCAAATCCACTGTTTTTTTCTACAAACCTAATCTGCTGGCTCTCCTTTGGACCTTACTGACAGTCAATAGCCATCATGTCTTCCTGCCTAGTGTTTAGAGTCATACCTGCCTTGTTATAAATCCTGGCTTTCCTCATGATCCCTCCACTCCAGCCTCTACCCTATTTACTTTCTGGGAAAACTTGAGCAAATTATTTAGCTTCTCTGAGAATCTGTTTTCTTAGGTGTACAATGGGGGTAATTATAACTATTTCATGGGACTATGAGGACTAACTGATAATGTATACTAAGGTACTCTGCACCTTAATGGATAAAAAATAATGGCTGGGCATCATAAGCACAAACTTTTTATTTGTTTTCTTTTTTTAATATATATATTATTTCAGAGAGGAAGGGAGAGGGCGAGAGAGAGAAACATCAATGATAAGAGAGAATCATGGATCTCTTGATTCCTGGGTGGAAGCTCAACCACTGAGCCACACCTGGCTGGGTTTTCTGTTTTCTTTTTTGTGCTTTCCTTCCTTCTTCCCTCTTTTCACTATTCCCTCCTTCCTTGACTATGCCTTTATTTACTCACCTTCCACGCACCTCCTCATTCCTTCTTCCTTCTCCTTCTAATTGTCCCCTTGCAATTGTGTTAGGTAATCTACACTAATAAAAGAGAAACATGGTAATTAGCGTACAACCGCTACCCTTTTCATTGGCTAATCAGTGAGTATATGCAAATTAACTGTCAGCCAAGATGGCGGCCGGCAGCCAGGCACTGAAGCGAGCATGAGGCTTGCTTGCTGCGGACTCCAACGTTCCCCGCCTCACTTGCCGGCCTCTCAGCTGCAACTCTAAGCAACTATGTACTATGTTGCAAATAAGAAGCTAAACAAAACCCCAGAAACCGGCTTCCATTCAGCCGGGCTCGGAC
>NW_005354726.1:373597-390614 GCF_000412655.1 Myotis brandtii | reverse complement strand
TATACTAATAAAAGGGTAATATGCTAATTAGACTGGATAGACCAGACGTCTTCCAGACATCCTTTCAGACAAAGCCGCAGTGGCTGCGAGGACCAAGAAGGGCAGGCAGCCACGACGGCTGTGAGGGCCAGGGAGGGCTGGTGCCTTCCCCTGATTGGTCCGGTCACCTCCCACAGAGGGAGGCCAGACTTCAGCTTAGGCCCGCTCCCCAGAGGGAGCGGGCCTAAGCCATCAGTAGGACATCCCCTGAGGGCTCCTGGACTGTGAGAGGGGGCAGGTTGGGCTGAGGGACCCCCCCACCACCCAGTGCACAAAAATTCATGTACTGGGCCTCTAGTCTATATATATAAAAGGCTAAGTGTCCATCCAACCAGTAGCTAGGATGCGCACTAACCACCAGGGGGCAGATGCTCAACGCAGGAGCTGCCATGACGCACACTGGCCATTCAAAAATAAACATCACCACAGACCTGGCGCCGACAAAACAACACTCAGCTTCCCCCAAGTGGAACACAGGCCCCACTACCACCCCAGAGTGGCACCCCATCAAATTACAGCCAACATTGCAAAGGCCCCATGGCACAAAATGCAGCCAACAGCCCAGCCCAAAACAGTCGCTGTGGGCACTGGGTAATGACATCATGTAGCAATGCCTGACGTCCTTTCCCTAGCTACTAACTAGCCTCTTTAGATTTTCTTCAGCCCAGGAACATGACTTGCTTTATAGCCAGGTGCAAATATTTTACAGTTTAACCAAATGTTTGTAAGCGTTTTCCCTGTGCCTCATCTCATTTGATCTTCACAGAAGTCCTGGAGTAGGTAGATAGGAGACTCAGTAGAATCCTATTTTCTTTTCATTAGCAAGACAACAGAGATTTAGAATGTTTAGAAACTTGACCCTACTGAAAAGAAATAAGAAATGGTGCAACTTGAAAATGACTTCAGGTTTTCACACTGTGCTGAATATAGTCAAACACTGCTACAGTTAAATATTTTACCCTTTGTTCTCCCTGCATGATCTACAATAATAATCCACTTCATGTTGGTATTTACTGCTGTGTTGCTGACAATTACCTGAAAGAGAAGTTGGGGTGCTTCACTGGGCTAGAAAAAGTTCAGCTAAATCAGAAAGCAGGTCTAATTAAGCAAGTTTATACTAATAAAAGGGTAATATGCTAATTAGACTGGATAGACCAGACGTCTTCCAGACATCCTTTCAGACAAAGCCGCAGTGGCTGCGAGGACCAAGAAGGGCAGGCAGCCACGACGGCTGTGAGGGCCAGGGAGGGCTGGTGCCTTCCCCTGATTGGTCCGGTCACCTCCCACAGAGGGAGGCCAGACTTCAGCTTAGGCCCGCTCCCCAGATGGAGCGGGCCTAAGCCATCAGTAGGACATCCCCTGAGGGCTCCTGGACTGTGAGAGGGGGCAGGTTGGGCTGAGGGACCCCCCCACCACCCAGTGCACAAAAATTCATGTACTGGGCCTCTAGTCTATGTATATAAAAGGCTAAGTTGACTTGTAAATGTGAAATACATATAAAGCTCTCACTGGCACCAATTGCACGTGTGTGTTTCGATCTGTCATTGTCAATCGTGAATTTGGCTGACACTTCTATTATAGAAAAAGGGCAAACAGCAATATTAAAATATTTCTTCTAATTAATTTCCTTTCCATGTGCATGAATCCATGCACCAGGTCACTAGTTTTTTTACATAATAAAGGTCCAATTGTAACACTCCTGGCTTAAATTTTCCAAGTTCTCCCCAGTGTAAAGTTAAATATCCAACTCCTTTAGTCTTGGTTCTCAATGTAACTCTTCAGGAGCATGGTAGATTCAGTAATAACATCAGCTAAACTGCCCTATATGATGCAGCTACTACACTGTAATCATGGAGGGAAATACTAGAGATACTCATTCCTCATCATCATTGTAATCATGTATGGAAGATATCATTACCATGTTTTATAACTAAAAAACCAAAGAGTAATGGAAAGTAACTCCAAAGTCTGTTTATTCCTATAACTGTGCTGCCTCCTTGCACTCCTGCAAACACATGCTTGTTCCAATTCTGCACCTGCATACTTGCCATTCTTTGCACCTGGGATGCCCTTCACTCCCTTCACTACTTGGGGAACTGAATCTCATGTTTCACTGCTAGCTCAAATGTCACCTCTTTTCTGAAGCATGTTTTATGTCTAAAGACAGAGATAGCAGCTTTGTCTTCCCTGAGCCCAGAGTGCATTCTATATAACTGTCTATATAAATAACTATTAAAGCACCAGTAAACTGGAATCCTCAAGGGCAGAAACTATTTTATTCTTCTCTGAATCACAGTACCTATCCCAGAGCTTACTACATATTAGGGCTTCAATAAATCTTTCAAAATCTTTTACACACTGTCTCATTTCCCCTATTTCATGCATTTCTCCATAACTACCTTCTCTCTAAATGTGAGCATGCACCAGAGCTCAGTCCTTGAACTTCTTTTCACTTACATACTTGCTTCTTAGAGTATTTCCATCAGTCCCTTGCTGATGCTTATGTTTATTCATGTGAAATTCATATACTCAGACTCATATTCCACTATGAGTTTAATAGTATAGATCAGTGATGGCGAACCTATGACACGCGTGTCAGAGGTGACACGCGAACTCATTTTTTTGGTTGATTTTTCTTTGTTAAATGGCATTTAAATATATAAAATAAATATCAAAAATATAAATCTTTGTTTTACTATGGTTGCAAATGTCAAAAAAATTCTATATGTGACACGGCACCAGAGCTAAGTTAGGGTTTTCAAAATGCTGACACGCCAAGCTAAAAAGGTTCGCCATCACTGGTATAGATCATAATTAAAATATATAAAACTGAGCTCCCTGTCTTCCCCATAATCTGTTTCTCCCACTGTTTTACTCTACAGTTATGCAACCTCATCCTTCCAATTCTGGTATTTGGGTCGTCTTTGATACTTTATGTTCTCTAAAAGCCAATATCCAATCCATCAGGAAACCCTACCAGTTTATATCATGACATAGAGCAATAATCTGATTCTTTCTTCCATCCCAATTGCTACTACCTCGGAACAATGACCACTATTATTGCACCAACAAAATTACTATGGGCTCTTGTTTTCTTCCAACCCTATTCTTCTAAAGTTTATTCTCCATATGACAGGCAGATTGATCCTTTTAAAGTGTAAGACAAATCACCTCTTGGCTTAAAACCCTCTAATGCAGCGGTTCTCAACCTATGGGTCACCAACCTGTGGGTCGCGACCCCTTTGGGGGTCGAATGACCCTTTCACAGGAGTCGCCTAAGACCATCGGAAAACACATATATAATTACATATTGTTTTTGTGATTAATCACTATGCTCTAATTATGTTCAATTTGTAACAATGAAAATACATCCTGCATATCAGATATTTACATTACGATTCATAACAGTAGTAAAATTACAGTTATGAAGTAGCAACAAAAGTAATTTTATGGTTGGGGGTCACCACAACATGAGGAATTGTATTAAAGGGTCACAGCATTAGGAAGGTTGAGAACCATAGTGATTAATCACAAAAACAATACGTAATTATATATGTGTTTTCAGATGGTATTAGGCGACCCCTGTGAAAGGGTCGTTCGACCCCCAAAGGGGTTGCGACCCACAGGTTGGCGACCCACAGGTTGAGAACCGCTGCTCTAATGGCTATCTCATTCAAAATCTAATTCAAAGTCTATATGATGGCCTACCTATCCCAATATGATCCACGCCCAACCCCCACCTCTCTGATTTTATTTCTAAATCTTCTCTCTAAATCTCCACTCAAGCTTCCCTGAGGTTCTTTGAACACAAAATTTCCCCACCTTAGTGTCTATGTACTTTCTGTCCCTTTTAGAACTTCTCCCTTTCCAAATGCTCACATAAACTTACTCTCACTCTCTCCAGGTCATTGCTCAAATGCTGTTCTGTCTATAACACCCTGATCTCCAACTGTTACTCTCTGTTGCTTTACAAGCTTTATTTTCTTTCCATGGCACTTATCACCATCTGGCATAATGTAGGTCTACTTGATTACTTGTTCATTATCTATTTCCTGACTGAATGTAAGCTCCATAGAGCTGGACTGATTTTTGGTTCACTGCTTGATCCCATTGCCTAAAATAGTACTAGACTCAGTAACACTCAAATTTCTTTTGTCAAATAATTAAAAGCATAATAACTTAACCAATGATATAATGAAAGAAATCAATGTGGCCTGGACAAAACCCATACCTCCGAATTTTTTTGTCCAATTTTATTTTTCTATTAGTTTACAATTTCTCTCTATTACACATTGAAGCATAAAATGCAATGAAATATCATAGGAAAGATAACCGCTTTCTGTGACTTGGCACTCAGCACACTGAATCAAAACCCATGATGTTTTGGAGTACATGGGCCATTGAACAAACAAATTAAGTCACATTTGCTTAGCCAAAAATTTAACTTCGGACACTGACCATTTTATACACTGGGACTACTGATGAGGGAGAGTCTCAAGGAGAAGCCAGATTCAGCTCAGACCTCCTGCAATTCTCCCTGGAGTAAATGGCAATGATAAGTAGAAAGTGATGGGTAGAGGAGGTTGGAAGAGGGATTCATACAGAACTTAATAGTGAGCTTCCCTGAAAGTGCTCTCCCAAGCCTTCTTTGGAGTAAATTTAGTAAAGATGACGAAAAGCAAAGCCCTGGCCAAGTAGCTCAGTTGGTTAGACCATCATCCCAATACACCAAGGTTGGGTTTGGTCTCCCATCAGGGAATATACAAGAAGCAACCAGTGAGCCCTACCTGGTTTGGCTCAGTGGATAGAACATCGGCCTCCGAACTGAAGGGTCCCAGGTTCGATTCCAGTCAAGGGCACATGCCTGGGTTGCAGGCTTGATCCCCAGTAGGGGGGCGTGGAGGCAGCCGCCGATCAATGATTCTCTCTCATCATTGATGTTTCTATCTGTCTCTCACTCACACCCTCTCTCTTCCTCTTTGAAATCAATAAAAATATTTTTTTAAAAAAGCAACCAGTGAATGCATAAATAAGTGGAACAAATCAATGCTTCTCTCTCTCTCCCTCCCTCCTTCTCTCCATCTCTCTCTAAAATCAATTTTTTTTAAAAAGAGAGAAAGAACTAAGCATAGATTGAGTCTAAAACCCTTGAGAGTCAGTTTCAACAGACTAACAAGTCATATAAGTATTCTTGATTAAGGGCCAGTGAAACCTTTGCAATTCTTTGAACTGAAATGAATTAATTGTTCATTAACTAAGATAATAATATTCTGAATATTGGACACAACTTCATAAAAATAAATACCCCCAAAAAAGTAGAAGTGTTGTTGCAAGTTCTACTATGCCAACATAACTTTATAGATCCCCAGATACTCTTTTCCATGCTATTATCTAAGTGATTTCTTTGAAGTATAGGTCTATTTGCACAAACAGGGTCTAGCTAAAAAATAATCACCCATATAATATTTTTTAATTAGCCAATGTAAATGAAAGATTTCTCATTAAAACTTCATACTCAAGGGAAATATTGCCTTAAAACTAAGCTTGTTCTAGAACTTTTTAATAACTGGTTGTGTTAGCCACTGTAAAACTCTTGGAACAAAAGTGTGCACTTATCATGCATAGGCGCCAGAAAATCTGGGACCTCACTGTTGAGGTCAAATGGTTCCATTATTTTCTGCAGACTCATGCTCTCAATGAATCAAGCCATTAGAAGAACAGACCACAGATGTCCTTTGAAAAAACAAGAAACTGGCAGGTCTCCTTTAGAATGAGACTGTTTCAGAATTGATATTATTGATTCCTCGTGTGACTTCAAGTAAGCAGAAAGAAGATCAAAACAGTTGAGTTTAACCTTTGAATAAAATTTTTAAAAACTGACTCAATTCAATAAATATATATAAATTACTGATTTTGTAGTGTTTAATGTCCTTTACCCCATGGGAGAATACAAAGAGGTATAAGACCCATTTCCTGCCTTTAGGGCTGTTATAAATGAATAGGTCTGAAAGCTATGACTAACATTAAAAAAAAAAGCAGGAGATGATATATGAGTCAAGCAGATGTGTGTCAAATGCTTTAGGCATTTTGATATTGGGAGAATCCCATTTAACTGAAGAATTCAAAGGGGTTCACACTAAAAAAGAGATCATCATTGATTTGGACCTTGAAGGCTGAGATGGATTTGAGGAAACTTTTACAGAAAAAAAAAAAGGAAATTCTTAAACAATAACTCAGAGAGAGCCAAGTTCAGGATGTGTTTAGGAAATAAGGGATGGTATGTGAGAGGCAGCTTTTAAGATGACCTTCAATCATCCCTATACCCTGTTACTCACACCACCAGATTGTCCCCTCCCCTGGGGTGTGCCATGGACCTAGCAATTAGCTTTAATAAATAGAGTAAGTCAAAAGTGATGGGATGTCGTTTCCACAGTCAGATTACAAATGACCTCAACTTCCATATTGCTATATTCTTTCTATTGCCTTCTTGGCTTGCAGACTTTGATGGAGCAAGATGCCCTATTGAAGAGACCCATGTACCAACAAACAGGGGACAGCATCCAGCCACCAATGAGAGAGAACCTTGGTCCCACAGCCTGAAACAAACTGAATCCTGACAACCACAATGTGAGTGAGCTTGGAATCAGATCCTTCCTCCCATATGAACCGTGAGATGACTATAGCCACCACAGACACCTTGACTGCAGAAAGTGAGGGGCCCTGAAGCAGATTTCATTAAGCCATATGCAGATTTCTGACCTGAGATACAGGCATACCTCAGAGATATTGAGGGTCAGATCCAGACCACTGCAATAAAGCACTTCATCATCTTTTCTCTGGTGGAGGGTCCTGCCTTCAATTTTTAAAAAAGGCATCACCTGTGAAGCACAATAAAGAGATGTGAGATAAAACAAGGCATGCCTGTACTAGAAGACAACTGCTGTTTTAACCCAAGTTTTGGAGTAATTTGTTATCAGGGACAGATAACTTTTGCAGTGCAGTTGACTGGAGGCATTGTCTAGCATAATTATTTACACGGGGCTTTACTTTCTCCAAAAGCACTTTCTCATGCATTGTCACTTGGCTTTTAGCAACCCATTGAGATAGAAATAGCAGATGAAATACTCATTTTATAGATCAGGAGAGATTGCTGTGGTTTTATGGTTGAAACTCAGTGTCACACAACTAGCTAGTGTTTTGTCTTTAGTTCAGTGCTCTTTTCATTACAACACTCAGAGGGATGGAAGGTTGAAAACTTGAAAGGTTTAACATATACTAAGATTATACTCTTTAATGTGGATGAACAGAAATGGCAAGTGCCTGCACACAAGGGGATTGGCTTTGCTATTTATCTTTGCCTTCCTAACTCTTAAAATCAGAATGCTTTATAAATAAATGTTCTACTGGATTTTATAGCTTTGTTTTGGTGTCTTTGTGCTTCTTCTAAGTATGTCACCAAAATGTCAAAGTATGTTGACATTTCAGTTGGTTTTGAATGGCCTTTGATTTTAGAAAAAAATGAATAGGTCTGATATGCAAACAGGCAGGTTTTCCATGAGGTATATAGCATATGTATATACTGTAATACATTTTACTGAGTTTTCTGAAAAGTCCTGGTCCACCTACTAAATACTCAGATAATTAATGTTTATTCCTTGCAGTGTTAACATTTATTTATGTTACTATTAGAAAATTATAAATATATACCTCTCATCAGAAATATACAGAATAAATCTTTCCTGATAAAGCAGTTAATACAGTAATCCTCTCAGCAACACTAAATATTGCTACATTTAGTAACATTTATACCTCCCCCCAAACCCTCAGGGACTTCAGAATTGTAATCATTAAATGATTTTTCATTCTTTACTCTTAGCCTCACTATCAGTTTGCCAGTTATAAGTTTATTGCCATCATTTTTATTTATTCCTATACTGAAACCTTTCGTTTCTAACTTGCTTTTTCTGTGAAGAGGGAACTCAGAAACTAAACAATAACTGTAATGATGATTTTTAAAATAGGACTATACAAGAGTTTAAGTGAAAACATGATGGAGGCTATAGGAGCCACCTGGCAGAGGTTTGAAGCTTACCCCTTAGTAGCTCGGCTAACATTAGACAACTTACTTAAAATATTTTGTGCTTCTAAAAATAATGATTCTTTTTTTTTTATGAAGTTGTTATGGGAACTAAATAAGTTAATACTTTAAAAATGAGTTTGAATTCCAGATATTAGTGTTCAATACAAAGTTTCTTAGATGTTCCAATGAGCAGCCATTCATTTAAATCAGTGGTTCTCTGTCAGGATGCCCCTCAGGACCACACGGTAGCTCTTACTAGTAAAAATAACCAATGCTTGCCCGCTGACATGGCTCAATGGTTAGAGCGTCGATCCACACACCAAAAGGGCGTGTGCTCGATTCCTAGTCAAGGGCATGTAGGTTCTATCCCAGGCCCCAGGGCACTTGCGGGAAGCAACCAATTTATGTGTCTCTCTCACATCAATGTTTACCTCTCTTCTCTCTCTCTCTCCCCCCCCACTCCTTCCCTCCCTTCTACTCTCTCTGAAAAAAAAAAAAAAAAACAATAGAAAAAAATATCCTTGGATGAGGATTAAAAATAAAATAAAATTTAAAAATAACCAATGCTTGTGCCCTGTGTTATTTCCCATTGCTTCTGTAACAAATTACCACAAACTTAGTAGTCAAAACAATGTAGACTTATTAATTTACCATTCTGGAGGTCCAAAGTGCAGACTGAGTCTCTCTGGATGAACCTCAACATGTCAGTGGGACTGTGTTCCTTTCTTGAGGCCCTAGGGGAGGTTCCGCTCCCTGCCTCCTCTGGCTTCTAGAGGCTGCCTTGGCAGTGGCTCCCCGGTTCCATCTTAAAAGCCTGTGAGGACTGCAGAGTGTCTTTCTCACACTGCATCACCCAACACTCGTCCACTTTCCTTCCTCTCCCACATTTAAAGATGCCTGTGATGACTTTGGGCCCACCTGGGCTTTCCAGAATAATGCAAGGAGACTGGTTAGCAGCCTTAACCCCAGCTGCTATCTTAATTCCCCTTCGCCATGGAAGGCATTCACAGGTTCCAGGAATTAGGACTTAAACATCTTTGGGAGGCTGTTATTCTGCTGACTGCAGGCTCCCACCTTCCAAGGACTCCAATTTAATTCTCTTGGCAAGAAATTGCTTCACAAACTCACTAAGTGATTCTAATGTCCAGCTTCATTTGAGAACTACTGAACTAAATATTATGAAGGTTCCATGAAATAGTAAGCCCATGAAATGCCCATGTTAGAGGCAGTAAGAAGTTCTGTAAGAGAGAAAGCTGCACCGCCTTACTTAACCCCTCTCAAACTTCTCGGAGGATCACCTGTTTTGGAGTAAAGCCTATTAAGAGCCCTGGGAATTGTTTTTTTATGTAAGGCTTCTGAGGGCTAATATTCTAGGGAGGAAAATGAGTGTAATGACATTTTGTCTTGTTTTCTTTATTAGGATTTTTTTTTGGGGGGGGGTGTCAATTGTTTATTTGTTTTATACTATTCAACTATATGTCAAATCCAAGACATGGTCAAATTCAATTTCAAGACAATCTAGCCAGTATTGTATTACTAGACATATTAATAAGAACCAAATCCCTCTATTTTATGTATGTATATTGTGAAGACAGGCTATAGCTGAAAAATCATACAAATGATTAGGTCCATATTTCTTAGAAAGCTCACAAATATATAAAGTATTTAACTACTTTTTTAAAAAAACTTCTCTTCCGAAATCTACCTTCTTGAATAGAAAGTAAATGTGGAGCATATGGTGTTTGGAAAATTTTGTGGACAATGAAAAGAGACTCCCGATTAATAATTGAAGTAATTTCCCAGCTACACTCTCATCTTTCAGAGGAGGGATCATTCAGAACAAATAATCAGAAACTAAATAAACAGTTTTGGTGGTAAAACAGCAAGCAGGCTACTTATGAAGGATTCTCCCTTCAGATAAAACAAGTCAAATGGCTATTTCTGATTACTGAACCACCTGCTCCAACGGTTAGACTGTCCCCAACTGCACACTGGATTTACAAACAGTTCAGCAGAGCTTCTGGGGACAGAATTGTCTGTAAACGTTGAGTTTAAACTGTTGTCTAAGGTTACCAAGAAAGAATACGTTCGACCACTGCCTGGCTGCCGAACTCAAAACACACTGTGCAGGGCTAGTTCTCCATCCTGGAAGGGGCACACACTGGCATCCGCTGTAGAGTGCTGGTTAACTCCCCAGCTCTGTAGCCAGATACCTACGTTAAAAGCCTGACTGCACCTTTTACTGGATGTGTGTGACCTTAGGCAGGTAACTTAACCGCTATGGGCCTGGATTTCCTGCATATAATAACATACCTCAATGCTTAGAATGTAGAAAAAGACTCACTAAATGGTACTTTCTATTTCACTATATTTACACTTCTATAAAAGTAATATGATCCCTACCCTGGCCTGTGTTTCTAAATGGTTAGAGTGTTGGCCCACAGACCAAAGAGTCATGGGTTTGATTCCCATTCAAGGGCATGTACCTGGGTTGTAGGTTGTAGGTTCGAACCCCGGCCCCAGCTCAGGTCAGGGCATGTACCTGGGTTGTAGGTTCGATCCCTGGCCCCAGCTCAGGTCTGGGGCATTCAGGAGGCAACCAATTGATGTGTCTCTCTGACATGGATGTTTCTCTCTCTCCTTTCTCTCTCCCCCTTCTTCCCTCTCTTCCACTCTCTCTAAAAATCAATGGAAAAAATATCCTAGGGTGAAGATTAAGACTTTAAAAAAGTAATATGAGCTCTGGCCGATGTGGCTCAGTTAGTTGAGTATTGTCCTGTGCATTAAAAGGTTGCCAGTTCACTCTGATCGGTTTTGCTCAGTGGATAGAACGTCGGCCTACAGACTGAAAGGTCCCAGGTTTGATTCCAGTCAAGGGCATGTACTTTGGTTGCAGGCACATCCCCAGTAGAGGGTGTGCAGGAGGCAGCTGATCAATGTTTCTCTCTCATCGATGTTTCTAACTCTTTGTCCCTCTCCCTTCTTCTCTGTAAAAAATCAATAAAATATATTTTAAAAAATAAAAGGTTGCCAGTTCAATTCCCAGTCAGGGCACATGCTTGGGGACGTGCAGAAGGCAGTCAATCCGTGTTTTGCTCTCACATTCATGTTTCTCTTTCTCTCCGACTCTCTCTTCCTTCTCTCTTTCAAAAAATCAATAAAAATATCTTTTTAAAAGTAATATGATTAAATGGGTAGGCAAATTTATTTAGTAAATTTTATCAAAAGTACATTTGCAATTTATACAAGAAGTTCAGAAACTAAGTGAAATGTAATTTGAAATACTGCTGCATGTGATGCACATAATTTTTCCACTGATTTTTAAAAATAGAAACAATTTTAAAATGCAATGTCTGTGCTCAGATAAAAACACTGAGTCCAAAAGAGATTGACTCTCATATTTTTAAACACACACACAGAAAAAATGCAAAGTTGCAAAGATTTTATGATAAACAATTTTACTTTATTAAGATCTAAAAACTACTTAAATCTCTTGAAAGAAGCTTTTTTTGTACTTAAGATTCTCAAAATAATTCACTCAATTATTATGTCATCACCAGTCACCATACTCAATACTGAACAAGAGTCGGACAGTCATAAAAAGGTATATGAGAATTCATAAATTGAGATTTTTTTTTGGAGAGTGTGAGAATGGAAAGGGCCCTTAGACTCTCACATTTTTCTATTACTGACAAAGTCATCAAATTTTAGAAAATGTTTAAATAACTTGCTCATAATCCCTCAGTCAGCAAATGACGTGCTTAAATTCTGTGACTCCAGTTTGTCTACCCGGCAAATGTTGACCTTCACAGGAGCCTCTGAAGCATAAGGAAACAAAGCTATCAAATCCTTATATTGAATGAAGGGGAGGCGGGTGTTGCAATATTAAAGTGTTTTCCAAGCACTTATTTCTATTTAAAAAACTATAAGAAACCAATTTTGAACTTTCTCATGGGATATTGGATTTTTTAAAGGTCTTGAATTTAAAAAGCAGATATTTTACTTTGAAATTACAAGTTTATTTCTATTAGCAAGCTAAGGTAGAAACAATCATCAGCTGTCTACTGGCAGTTAGGGCAGAGGCACAGGCCTCCTCACTTTTCTCCAGTTGCTGATGTACAGCCTGAGATTCCATATCTATGTATATGCCTGCAACCCGGGCCTGTGCCCTGACCGGGAATCAAACCACGACCTCCTGGTTCATAGGTCAACGCTCAGCCACTGAGCCATGCTGATCAGGCCAGCTGAGATTCTTGATCTGCTCTTTCTCTGACCTGTGCTATTTACCTCATTCCACATAACAACTGTCCTGCATCTCCAATCTCCTGATACTGGGCTTCTGCTGTTTCTGTTCCCTGTGCTGGACTGAGAACCGCATTGGGTTCTGACTATGTGTTATCATTCCTCGGACTCCTAGCAGTGCACAGACATTGTCAAATTGAAAGGGATTGGTTTGTGTGTGTTTTTTAACATTTGAGAAAATACAGTCAGGAAATATAAATCCTACAAAGTTTCTCCGTGCTGTATGTTATATGTTATAGGGCTGCATTATTCCTCTGCTGTACTATTGTAATTCTGGATTGGGCCTTCCCACTTCCAATCTTGCCTGTATAGCCTGCATACTGTTGCCAAATAATCTTTTTAAAGCTCAACTCCAATTATATAGTATCATTCCCTTCATTAAAAAGTTAAAACACTATATGCCCACATATATGCACATGCGCACACACAAACAAATGAATGCAGGTTTAAAAACAAAAACAAAAAAACAAAAAAAAACAGTGAAAACTGAATAGGGTCTGCATTACAGCTAACAGTAATGTTCCTAAGTCAATTTCTTGGTTTTGCTATTATACTATAGTTGTATAAGATGTCACCATTGGAGGAGACTGAGTAGTGATACATGAGACTCTTTGTAATATATACTTCCTAGGAGTCCAAAATTACCTCAAAATTTGCCTGGCCAGCGTGACTCAGTGGTTGAGCATAGACCTATGAACCAGGAAGTCACAGTTTGATTCCAAGTCAGGGCACATGCCCGGGTTTCAGGCTTTATCCCCAGTAGGGGGCGTGCAGGAGGCAGCCCATCAATGATTCTTTCTCACTGATGTTTTTCTCTCTCTCTCCCTCTCCCTTACCCTCTGAAATCAACAAAAATAAGAAATAAACATTTAAAAAACCAAAATTACTTCAAAATTTAAAATAAAAAAATTAAACCTGTAAATGGATTTCTTCACATTTTCAAAATAAACATAAAACTCAGTATTATATTTTAGCATACCCTCCAAAACAGAGCCACTTAAAATGTCATAAATATAGGGTGTCCCAAAAAATGTACACACACTTTTTATAATTATTAATTCCAACAGGTTAAATCTGAAAAGAAAGAATCATCAATGGAGCTATGAGCTTTGAGTAGTGTATAGATTTGGGGGGGACACCCTGTATGCCTTTTTTATTAAGACACTTTTGCCTGAACTTTTCAATGCCTCTCTCTCCCCTGTCAAACACTTCTCTTTCAAGATGTACCTTAAATGCTGCTGCTCCCTTCATGCATTGCCTGATCCCCCATCAGCTAAATACAACCGTTTCACCCATAAAACCTATTCCACCTCCCTTTTGACACAGTATATATTTTTCAATTTGAGGAGTGATTTTTCAGTCCCCACTAAATGGTAAGCTCTTAGAGGAAAGAGTTGGTGTCTTGCTTTTCTTTTTAGTCCCCACTGATTCTAGTAAGTGCTTTGCTCAGTATTTTTTGAAGTGAAATAAAAAAAAAATCCTCTTTCAATATGCCAGGGTCATTGCTCTGTTAAAGAGAATGTGGAAATCTGTTGAAATCAACTAATAAATCAAAAAAATTAAACACACTGAGGAGCAAAAATAACACATCTTTTCAATCTAATTTTTGTGTCTCAGGTATCTTTTCCTTGAATAGTTTTTGTTAGACACAGTAGAAAAGATAAATATTGTGCAGGTATAGTTGACATGCACTCTGGAGTAAAGTCAAACAACAGCGTGAGCCTACACCACATTAAGGCAAACTCTATGGTAATTACTGCATAGAAGAGCTTCGTGCCAGTTGAATGAAATGCCAAATAAAAGGGTCTCTAAAACTGCACTGCAGCTACACCTTTCCATAAATTATTTTTTCTAAGTATGAATGTCTTTCTCTCAGTTTACTTCCCTTTACCTTCCCATTATTTCTCTCGGCTGCTCAATAATAAAGGGTTCAGCTAATCCCTCCAGCGTCACTGGGGTATAGTTCTTATCAAAGCAGCTTTGCAGTTACCTCAATCTGAGGTTCCTATGCTCCTGCAAGGTAGCGTTCCAATTCTGAGGCTCATATAATTAATTGTGCAGCACCCAGTCTGATACAGCATTATATTTCAGGCCCCATTTTAAGAAAAGAATATGTGAGCAAATCAACAATAATATAATGACGTAAGAGGAAGTTCAATTTTTAAAAAATGTGTGCATACCCATTTACTTGATGTAAATCTTCCAGTCTAGTTTCCAAATTTGCTAAAACAACTTCTTTTAATCCATTAATAAAGAGGAGTTTTATTCAGATATTTTTTCCTACTTTGAGCTTTTTTTTTTTATTTGAGGTGGTTAAACCGCTGACATTCTATAATATATTCAACAGAGCATATTGAGGGCCTCTTAATGACAGGTACTGTGCTAGACATGTACTTCATTTGTTTTTCCAGTCTTTGTGATAAACTTGAACATGGTAAATATTCCTTCTAACTCTGGTCAGTGTCTCCTTATCAATAAAAGGGTTTTAATGAATAAACTGGAGTTGGTGACATCATCTATGGTTTGTACAGCTCACTAATTTCATACAAGGATCAACCCAGAATCTGACCTCAGTAGCACCAAGATCTGATGAAACTGAATTAACTATAAATTATTTCTTTAATTTATTAATTATACTTTTTTCTCATCATGTTTCAATTGGTAATGTACTGGAGGTCAGTTTAAGTTTTGCTTAACTACAATTGATCCTCAGCTGAGATCATCCTTGAATTATGGAATGTTTAAAATAAACTTCTCAAACTACAACCTCTTTGACTCCTCCACTGAATAATTTCTTTCAAGATTTGCAGTCACAGAAAAAAATATCTTTATCAAAAAAGTGCCTTGCAAATATATGTTCTGATAATTGCCTTAAGCTCAGAGCCATAATAACTCTGTCCAATAAAATCTAGAAAGAGTTAGCCTGATACAGCTTTTAAACTGGATAAATGGTTCCAAATAAACCAATGTTTTGGCACCACATAATTTCAGAGAACCATTAGGAAATATATTCACTTTAACTCTGTGAGTTTATGAGGAAATAAGCTTGCATTAGTTCTAATTGCAGAGATTGGAGTTTCTAGTTGCCATTATTTTGAGTTCCCTCAATAAGATTTCTTCGAAGAAATAACCAGGAGTTAGGAGGAAAAACATCTAGTTTTTCATAAATCTCTCATCAGGAATAAGAATAGAAAATATTTATAGTCTGGGGATTTGGGGGAAAATAATACAGTTTTGTATAATCTATGAAAGGTACTGGATGAAGTAAAGTATAACCAAGCAAATGTATAAACACTTTAATTGTGCACACACACAAAAACCAAGAATTTGATGATTTTAAGATATATTGTCAATACAGAGCATATTAATTCAGAGTTGTCTTGAGTAAATGAAGATAACCCTTGAGAATTTAATGAAAGCTTTTAAGGAAGCAAGGATATTAAAGCAGTTAGTTGTTTTGTGTGTGTGTGTGTGTGTGTGTGTGCTATTGTTGCTTCTATTATGTGTGTATATATTTCCTATAATGAGAGAAATATAACACTGAGCTCCTGCCCTGACAGTGTTCTCTGGATGGAGCAAGTCCCAAGATTTATTTACAGTAAATACTAAACACATTGAAGAAAAATGCTAAAAGAGAAACTGGAACATGAGCTTAAATCTAGAAGAATGTGTACAATTTGTATCCCTATTAATAAAATAAAACTTTTACAGAAGCAGAAGAGAGAGGAAGGAGAAATATGGACAAATTTAGTGACCAGGCAACCAAAAAGTGAAGATTATTTTATTATAAAGCTAAGTAGGAACTATTCTAGGCAGATAAATTCTAAAATTATCCTTAATAGCACTGCAATGAGATAAATCACATGCACATGAAGCAAGCAAGCAGTCATTTGAATTAGAGAAAGGAGAGAAGTCTAATAAACAAGTCTCTTAAGAAGTTCTGAAATAATACAGGAAATAATTTGAATTATAAAAGGATTAAAATTAAGTTTGTTCTCTCAGCTTCTAATATCTAAACATACTGTTTCTCCCATCAATTTGTTTACAGGTAATACCAAAATGTCAAGGGGTTGTTGCACTCTAACATTGTCCTACCATCACCTTCCCACGCTTTGCTGCCAGGAAGAAAAAGCTGGCTTGAAAAATGAAGAGTCTCATTGACCAGCATAATTTGGTTGGGAACCAAAGCAACTATAACAGCCTATGACTTAGATCAGTCGTTCTCACATAACACATTGAAATATAGAAAAAAATTATATACTGATGCTTGAGTCCCATCCCTACCCATTCCGGTTCTCTTGATGAAGCCTGCAACCTGGAAAATCTGTATTTTTAAAAAGCTCTGTAGGTGATTCTCATGTGCAGGCAAGGCTAAGAACCATTAATTGGTATTTTTCTCCCTGTTCTCCCTCTATGGCTCAGGGAATTGGGCTCTCTCTGAGGGGAGAGTGAGAATCCATGGGGAGCAGAATAAGAGTTAACACAGATTATTACCTATTAGCTGGACTTTATTATATACATTGTGATGGAAGGAAGGAAGGAAGGAAGGAAGGAAGGAAGGAAGGAAGGAAGGAAGGAAGGAAGGAAGGAAGGAGA
>NW_005354726.1:328739-373395 GCF_000412655.1 Myotis brandtii | reverse complement strand
AAAAAGAAAGAAAGAAAGAAAGAAAGAAAGAAAGAAAGAAAGAAAGGGAGTTGCTAAGTCATGTCACTAAAACAAACTTAATTACTAACCTTATTGCCTGTTTCAGCATCTCTCAGGCCTAGAATTTTAAACCAATCAATCTGGAATTTTCTGGTCTACACCAATGAGGTAATCTGTCCCTCTCTATCCCATGTAGAAAGAAGAGGAATTCCACAAGATAAAACCCTTGTCACTTCCTTCCCCCACAAAAGAAGTCAGGCCTAAAAATAACTGTGTTTTTCTTTTGTTAATAGTTCCCTTGCCCCAAGCTTCTTCCTATAAATACTTCCCATTTTGTGCAACCCCTGGAGGGCCCTTCTGGTTGCTAGATGGGATGCTGCAGGATTCATGAATGGCTTAATAAAGCCAATTATACCTTCGAATGTACACTATTGAATTTTGCTCTTTACAAGTTGAATACCCGCGTGTGTGTTTATGATGTGTGAGGCATTTTCCTAGGGTCTTAGAATACACCAGTGAACAAAACAAACAAAGGTCCCTTCTCTTCTGAAGCTTCCATTAGCCAGGAGAGACACAACAAACCATTAATATAATATACAAACAAATGCCTTTGATTATTAAAAGGTGATAAGGTGCTATAGAAAAAGAGAAAAAGTGGAGCAAGGTGAGAAGTATCAAGAGCACCGGGAGGGGAGAAGGAATTACAATTTCAGAAAAAGTCACCTGACCTCTGCTAAGCACTCTCTGTGTATTGCTTCATTCCTTTCCCCTTGCAGCCTTTGAGTATTATTACCCACATGACAGAGAAGTAACAGACTCAAAGAGGTAAAGCAACCTGCTTAAAATCAAAAATAATAAGGTAGGTTGTAGAGCCATGAATAAAATGCTGGTTTGTTTTTTGCTAGGCAGTTAGACAGAAATGAGCAGAGCAAGGGCGAAGGGCCAGGTACAGAAGGTCACCAGGGTAGGAAAGCCCCAGGTGCCCAGCAAAGAACAATTGTAGGGTGGGACCTTGCCCCTAGGGTGACCTTTTGTTGCAGAAGACCAGAGAAAAACCAAGTGTTCTTAGAGAAAGGGAGTTACATTTTATTATTAAATTCTGCGCAGGCCCAGAGAAAAATGTGTCTTTCAAATTCTGGGCCCCCCACATGGAGGAAACTCTCTTTATTTATACTTTTCCCAGTCCTTTGTCTCCCAAATTTGGAATGAGACTTCCAGGCCTTCTGAGAAAGAAGGCTTGAGTGCTGGGAAGGGGCCGTGAGACCATATCTCAAGGCCTGACCTGCTATCAGCACTGACAACTCTGGGGCATAGTTTAAGGCCTCTCTGGAATGGGAGTAGTCTTATTTCCCTTATTATTTAAGCAAGCAAGCGTTTACAGAAGCCATACTATCAGGGTTAAAATTTCAAACAGCAGTTTTTATATAAGATGGATGCTTCGCTTTCTCCCTAGCACAGTGGTTCTCAACCTTCTGGCCCTTCAAATACAGTTCCTCATGTTGTGACCCAACCATAAAATTATTTTCGTTGCTAGTTCATAACTGTAATGTTGCTACTGTTATGAATTGTAATTTAAATATCTGATATGCAGAGTGGTCAGGCAACCCCTGTGAAAGGGTCGTTCGACCACCAAAGGGGTCGCGACCCACAGGTTGAGAACCGCTGCTAGCATATTATAGACAGTTTGGACCCCCTGACCTTGCCTCCCTAAAAATAACATTTAAGCCTCAGTTGTATTTCAGCTCCAGGCCCAGAAAAGGAGCAAAACCAAACCAGTGACCCCATGGCTGACCTCAGGACCAGCTGAATGGAATAATGACCTCCTGCCCTGGCACAGGCCCATCAATCAGTGGAGACCCCAACCCAGAAAGGACACACCTGGAAAACTGCTGAATATTCTATTGAGATCTTCCCCTGGGGCCCCCTAAAATCTCCACCCTCAAAACCCTTAGGACAGAGGACTCAGAGTGTTCTCCTTCCCTCCTGTGCCTTTCCATCCTCCTCCCTTCCCCCCCCCCCCACACACACACCCCAAAGCATTAGCTTCCTCAAGCTTTAAAGGACCTTCCTTTACCTCTATAACTTGTTTCCTAAGCCCATTTCTTCTAAGAATTTCTTCTACCTCTGTGACTTACCAAATAAATGTTCTCTTGCAGTTTGGGTCTTGGCTCTGAATTCTTTCCTAGTAGCCAGATTGCTGAATCCAGGTAGCTACACAAAGGCTACCCTCAAGACCAGCTGCATTGAATAATGACCCCATGCCCTGGTGCAGGCCAATCAATCAGTGGAGAGCCTCTCCCCCCATACACACCCTAAAAGGACACATCTGGAAAACTGATGAATGTCTATTAAGGTCTTTCCCTGGGGCCCTGGCCGGTTTGGCTCAGTGATTAGAACATTGACCCATAGACCCAAGGGTTTGGATTTTGATTCCTGGTCAAGGGCACTTCCCTAGGTTGCAGGTTTAATCTCAGCCCATGTGGAAGGCAACCAAACAATGTATTTCACATAGATGTTTCTCTCTCTCTCTCTCTCTCCTCACCCCCCCCTCTTTCACTCTCTCTAAAAACCAATGGAAAAAATATCCTCAGAAGAGGAATGAAAAAACAACAACAAAGAGATCTCCCCCTGAGACCTCCCCTAAACTTTCCACCCTTGAAACCCTTAGGATGGAGGATGCAATGTGCTCTCCCTCCCAGGAGCACCCCTGTGCCTTTCCCCGCAACCTCCCCCCACTCTCCTGCCCAGGTGCCTTACTATTAATTTCCTCACTCCCAAGTGCCAAGGGCCCTTCCTTTGCTGTTATAGCTTGTTTCCTCAGACCATTTCTTCTACAACTTCTTCTACCTCTGTGATTTATAAGTAAATGTACTGTTATAGTTTTTACCTTGGCTCTGAATTCTTTTCTAGCCAGAACTCAAGTACCAGGATTGCTGAACCCACCAGTCTAACACCCAGTGCCATTTCTGCTACCTACAACATTCTCACATGACCATCTGCATGTAAAGGGTGTCCCAAAATGCACGCAAGAAGTAATTTTGATAGAAAGCACAGGTTTATAATTAAAAATTGTAAATATTTTATTGATTCATAAAGCATACAGTATAGGATTATGTGTGGAATAGCATATCGGGTAAATGGCTTCCACAGCTTTGCTGGCACATACGCACTCTTTTGTTATTGCCTGAGCAGCCACATTTTCGAAGAAAAATGGTCTGATGATGCCTCCAGACCAAAATTCCCACCAAACAGTGACACGTTGTAGATGCATTTGTTTCTCAACAATCATTCGTGAATTTTCTGAAGCCCAAATGCGACAATTTTGTCGATTAACCAAGCCATCAAGATGAAAATGAGCCTCATCAAAATTCAGCCACATTTATGCAAAATGGTCATGGAAAATTTCAACAAAAGAGTGTGTATGTGCCAGCAAAGCCGTGGAGGCCATTTACCCGATATGCTATTCCGTACATAACCCTATACTGTATACTTTATAAATCAATAAAAAATTTACAATTTTTAATTATAAACCTGTGTTTTCTATCAAAATTACTTCATGCGTGAATTTTGGGACATCCTTTAATATAAGCCTAAATGTAGCCCAGATATGTCCTATTTTTAATGACTGTCAAAAGTTGAAATCACAATTTCCAGTTTGCTGATGTTTAATAACCATCTTCTCAAGTGGCATAAGTGGCAAGAGATCTCTATTGACCCTCTTTTATAGGGCACTAGTCATGTCCCAAAGGCCCCACTGCCTAATATAATTACCTTGGGAGTTAGGATTTCAACATGAATTTTAGGGGGAAACAAATATTCAGTCCATAGCAGAGGTGAACACAGTATTTCCTGAAACTGCCAAAATGCCAGGTGATGATGCTTCCACTCCCAAAGATGTGGTGGATATTGTGGACAAAAATGGGTTCTATACAAAGTAACTTCACAGGGTGATCTCATCATAAATGCCTAACTGGGCAGGCATATAACTTATTAGAAAAAGGTTTATCTTTGCCTTAAACAAGCTCTGTCCATTGTTCTTATGCATCTAGGTTAACACACATTTGAAATAAGTTTAACCACCCTCAAGAGAGCACCTAATCTTGTTAACTATCCTGTAATCCATTCCTCACCTTGCTTTTTCCCACCTTTTTATCAATGATGAGAGAGAATCATGGATCTGCTGCCTCCTGCACGCCCCGCACTGGGGATCGAGCCTGCAACCCAGGCATGTGCCCTTGGCCAGAATCGAACCCTTCAGTTTGCAGGTCAACGCTCCATCCACTGAACCAAACCACCGTCTTGTAATCTTCCTTTTGTTCCCTCTTTAATTTCAAATACATAAAAGAAACTGCAAAACTGTTCTTCTCTGGAGCACTTAAGACTTTGCTGTCAGGCATATGTCATCAGTTTTTGCTCAAATAAACTCATAAAAATTCTCTCTCGGTGTGGATGTTTCTTACATCAATAATATAAAACGTTTTTTTGTGTGTGTACATGTGTGTAAAATTGTATTTTTCCTGCTGCAATATTTCAACTCTAACATGATATTGGAAGCTTAACTTAATATGCATATATTGAAATATCTGGTTTTAAAGTTTTGTTGCCCATTTTCCACTATCTTAAATAAATCACTGCTTTTATCAAAAAGATTTCCTTGAGTGCTACATTCTCTTTATTTGAAGGTAGTATTTTAGACATTAAAAAGGAGCATCCGTTGTGCTATATTTAGAGTATCTAAGGAGAATAGTTAAGTAAATCAATATGGGAACTGTGAATAGTCAATCTTGTTCTATATTTAAAATATGCCTTTGATATTTCTTTTCTCAGAGTTCTTGTCCAAGCTTTTATTTTCCATCATTCAGGAACTTATATAAGTCCCTGTGAATATTCACTTTTGCTCATAAAATAAAACCCTGGATCCTGTGTGGTCCTCAAGGCCTTCCAGCCTCTGGTTCCTACCACCTTTTCACCATCATTTCATAGCATTTGCCACCGTGATCACTATAGTCCAACCACAATGGCCTTCTTCCTCTTCCTTGAACATGTCCAGCCCTCTCTGCCGACAGACTTGGCACGTGTTCCCTCTTCTGGCAAGCTTTCTCCCCACTGGTTCCTTCTCATCTTGGTAGGTCTCACCTCAAATGCCCTACCATTTGTAGACACCTGTAGCTATTAATCTAATTAATCTGTTACATTATCCTGTTGTTTTTCTATCTACCATTTAAAGCCCTCTTGTTATCTTGCTTATTTGTTTATTTGTTTATTGCTTGTTTTCTGCACTAGAAAATAGAATCCCTGGGTACAATGACCGTATCTGTACACATAGACGTCTATATCCACAGCAACTAGAACCCTGCCTTTAATCAATACTTGCTAAATAAAGAAATAATGAGCAAATATCTGGATTATCTGTGACAGACATAAAGACCTGATTCATTTTATCCATAATGTGTATAAAAAAAACAAAATGAGAAAAATTGAGGAATAATATGTTTGTCTATGTGTAGATTTATCATGTGTGCATCCTATGAATTCTTTAAGTATAAAAATATATGGTCTGGTCTTTCAGACCACAGAAAGCACATATACATACTTTTAAATTGTGAATATATTATGTAAAAAATTACTTTTCTACTGGTTTTGTAAGTACTTGCATTAATGTTTGAGAGAGTTATTAACATATGGATATGTTGGTACTTGTCTGTTATGATCCAGTTACAGAGAATGCTAAGCCACTGATAGTTTCTAATAAATGCCAGGGAGTGATAAAATATAATAACAAGGCACTCAACTATGCAAAGGAGAAAATATATTTGACAGTTTTATACTATTTATAGTTGGAGAATTCAGATTTAAGTTATCCAACTAGGTAGTGCTTCATTAAATGACACTGCTTTAGGTGGGTTGAAAAGAAATATGAGAATAAAACAAGCAAAAAAAGACTTTCTAGTATTGCTAACATCCTTTTCCAATGCAAGAACAGATAAGAATTTGACATTTGAGGAAACATTGTTTTGTCAGGAAAAGGATTCCCAGGGGGTCAATATAATATTGTAAAGGTTACATTCAACTCCTCGGTAAGGGTGGTAGTTATCTTGAAAAAATAATAATAGGAAAAGTTAAGAATGCATATTGTCTGATTAAAAAGTATAGAAGGAAATTGTTCCTTTAAAAATTCTACAGACAGCTTTTCATGCATGGTTGCATATCTCAGCAGTGCTTTGATCATTCAAATATATAAGGAACATATGAGGACATAAAGTGGCCATATCAAGACATACTTTCTGCATTTACATTTTTTCCATCTCAAGTGCTACTTATATCTGGAGTCTTTGTCACCAAGCTGAATGAAACCCTCTGGCATGTGAAGGCTCCTTTTTAAAATTGTATTATCCTTATTTCTATAGATTATTTTTTTCTCCTGTTCTCAGCCAAGATACTAATATTATTCAAGTGCTTCAAAGATGTATTGCTTGCACTTTGCAGACAATATCAGGTATCGCCTCTGGTTAAGCCTTTATGAAAAAGCTGCTTTTTCTATATCAGAGAAAACTTGTGTAGCAGGACAACAAAAGACTTTCACACTGCATTCTTAAATCTGAATGAACCTGCTGGATTGATAAGAACACTAAAACCAGAATTAGCATATGGCTCAAACTGGCCTTTCAGCAGCATCTCTGAGCTATATAATTCACTTTCTCCCATTCATTGTTATTCTCAGATAAGGGAAAAGGAAAAAGGAACTCCAAGGTAGATATTAACATTGAAGTTTTGTGAAAGAAAATGTAACTTTCTCTAGGAGGATGAATGATGATAGATTTTCCATATGGAACTCTCTTGAAGAGAGATGCCAGATAGAAACCTAAGCAGCAAGACTTCAATTTCTAAAAAGAAATCTGGACAAGTCTTCTGTTCTTCAATTATGACAAATATTGGTGTTATATTTCAAAATTATCATTTTTAGACATAGGTTATATAGTATCAAGTGCACAACTAACTGAAAGAGAAGTCAACACACTTCCAGATCCCTCGGGGAAAAATATTTTTAGATTTCAAAATCTTATTAAATACAGTCTGAACCTCATTAAATACTAGTGATTACTAATCGTACTCTTCAGACTGTAGAAAAATTGTTTGTGGCATCATCCCATCTCCAGCTTTTCTAGAAACCTTTTCTAGCTTCAGCCATTCCTATAGTCAAAATGGCCTATTTTGTCAGCTAAATTATTCTAATAAGCTCATTTACATTAAAGTGCTAATGAGTAACAATGGCTTGATAGTTTACCCAGAGGAATGGTTTATTTAAACAAAGGGTAATTACAGAGAGAAATTTTAATCCATAGAAATCATTCTTAAAAGCTAAAATTTTAGATATTCTTGCCAGTGCACACATTACAGAAACAGGGCCTTCTACCATTAATGTCACAAAAGATATTATTTATTTGGCCCTCACGTGGCCTGCCCCTCTAAGACTGTGATCCTTCAATTTTAGCACACATTCGGAGCACCTGAAAGACTACTTAAAACACAGATTGCTTAGCGTTACCCCCATAGTCTCTGATTCAGTAGGTATGAGATGGGGCCAGAGAATTTGTATTTCTAATTATCTCTAATGCTACTGCTGATGGGCACACTTCCAGAACCACTGAGCTAAGTTAATGATGCCCATGCTTGTCTAAAATTACCTAAGGAGCTTTAAAAATACAGATGCCACCCACAGAGATCCCAATGGCATGTTGTCTGCCAGGTGACCTAGAATCAGCCTCTTTAGAAAGATCCTTGGTGAGTCTGATGTGCAGCAAACTTCTTTTGATCCACTACTCAAAGTACTTTAATAATAATAATAATAAATATATAATTAAACAATACTTATACTCTCAACCCTAACCTCACAATAATCAATGTATGCTCATTAAATAACCGTGTGTGCCAGCTGCTAGGAATACCCTGGCCTGCAAAGTCCCTCGTGGTGACCTCTGGGAAGGTTTCTGACCTCACATTCTCTGCTCCACCTGCCCATTACCTCTTTGCCCCAGCCACAATAGCCATCTTGTAGCTCCTTCAGCTAATCAATGCACTCAGGGCCTTTGAACTCATTCTGCCTCTTCCAGGAACACTCTGCCCCTATGGCTTTCTTCCTCCCTTCCTCTAGTTCTCAGCTCAAATATCATCGCTTCAAGGAAGGTTCTTTGTTCCCTTCATCTAAGAAAGCCTTGTCTTACCTCCATTCCACTGGCTTTATCCCTTATCCCTCTTAATTTGTCTTCAGTTAGTACTACCCAAGTTAGTACACATTTATTTATTTATTGTCTGTCTCATTCCACTGAGCATAAGCTCCATGAAAGCTGAGTCTAGATTTTGTTCACTATTTTTCCCATGTTTAGAGATGTGCTTGACATATTACAGACACTAAGTAAAATATTGTTGAACAGACGGGAATGCAATAATAATAAGATGAGCACGTCTTCTTATCTCACGCCAGCTTACCTTTGAATGAAATTCATGGGTTTAAAAGAAAATGGGCACCATAAACATATGAAAAAGTTCATACAGCTAGGAGAGCACAAAGGAAAAGCAAGAAAACCAGTCTGAAGTGGTCAGAGAAGACTTCCCAGAGGAAATGATTTCTGAACTAAGAACTGGAAATGAATAGGCATCTTCCAGGAGAAGGGTGGTGAAGTACACAGAGTAGAGCACATTGATGAACATATTAAGCTTAATAGATAATTCAGCATGGGTCTACCCGATTTCCATGAACAACAAAGTGCTAATATTGAGCTATAAAGTATACAAATATGACTTAGATTGAAATCCAAGACTCAGACTGATGGATTTTAAAAATCTTTTTTTTTCCACCCTACTATTACTTCAGCAGGTAATACTGGTCACATAGTAGGCTCTTCACTAGCACCTTGATGAACAAGTATATGAATGAAGGAATGGCAACCCAACAGAGTTCGGGGATCTCATTTATATTTCCACACTGCCTAACACTCAGAAGGGCCTCAAAACAATAAGTATTGATCAATGATCTCCTAAGATGAATGATATTCCCACTTTACACAAATTTCAAACTATATGACTCATTCTACATAAATATTCATTAGTATCTGTCATAAAGAAACAATATTTATCTCACTCCATTAAATTTCTCCAAAAGCCACCATGAAATGTGACTATGTTTCCAGCTTTGCATTTATGCTAAATTTTCTTTATGAAAATGATTCAATAAATCATTTGGTATAATATTCTTCTTTGTATTAGACAAAAGACAGACAACATTTTTGCTTTTTTAAAACCTGTTAGACTCACAGAAGAATACATCCAGATTTTTGTAATTCTTGAGATACCACTTCTTTCAGTGTGACAAAACCTAAAAATGAGACTGAAGAGAAAAATCATTCTAAATACACCTCTGACATCTAATTTTTAAAGTAATTAAGTTAGATGTAATAAACATGTACTCTTTCAACTCCAAGCATCCTCTATTAGAATACTGAAGATATCAGAAACATGATTCAGGCAAAACGAACAGTACCTAACAAACCCATCACAATTTTAGTTGTCAAACTCTAAAGTGCTCCCTAATGATCCACTCCTCCTGGTACTGTGTCTCTTGTGTAATCTCCTCACCTTGACCATGGACTAGACCTATCCATTTACTCTAATAAATAAAATATGCAAAAGAGATGAAACATTACTTTCAAGAACACGTTACAAGAAGACCGTGACTTTTATTTGGGGCACACTCTGGCGCTCTCTCTCTTTTGAGCCACCAGTTGTCCTGTTGTGGGCACAGTCAGGTGGCCTATATAGAAGCCTACAGGTGAAGCTCACCAGTGCCCACATGAGTGAGCTGGGAAGCGATCTCCTGCAGGAGGCTTGCAGTAGGTATGAAAGTGACCTTGAAAGAGGATTCTACAGCCTGAGTTGAGCCCTGAGACAGCTTCAGTCCCAGCCGACAACTTGATTGCAACCGCATGTGACACTCTGAACCAGAAGCACCTCGCTAAGTCACACCTAGACTCCTAATTCATGGAATCTGTGAAATAATAAGTATCTGATGCTTTAAGCTGATAACTTTCAGAGTAATTTATAACTAGTACAATAATCAACTCCAAGAAAGAGGCCATTATTTAATTTCTGCCTTCAGGCAGTTGCCTCCCTGGCATGGCCTTCTCTTCTGAGGTAGTACAGCAGAATGGTTAGAGCACTGATTCTGAAACTCTGAGTGTGAAGCATCACTCTGACTCTTATAAGTAACAACATGTGACGACAGCATTTACCCATTGGCCCTGGAAGTAATTAAATGAGATCATAATTAAAATTTCCTCATTGATACTTAGGGTTTTGTGATTTAGCTGATTTTATTATCCCTTCTTTGCCTCCCTATATTTACATTCTCCATTTTAGTTCTCCTTTTCTTCACTTTGTTTCACATCATTTTATCACATTCTCCTGTCTTAAGCAGTATAGACAGAGTAGTTTGTTTAAAACATGCAGATTCTTAGTCTCCATCCCTAGGAATCTCTAGTTTGGAGACCAGAAATCTAAATTTTTAACCAACACTCCTAAATGACTTTTTATGAACACTAATACTCAAGAACTATTAGCTAAATAAAAAATATAGAAATTATGTTAGAAAGAAGGCTAAATATAAAATACTAGAGGCCCGGTACACGAATTCGTGCATGGGTGGGGTACGGCCGTCCTGTCCCGAATGGGGGCTGATTGGGCCAGGCCGGTGGGGGAGGGAACATGAGAGGTTGAGGGGGGTACGACTGGGGCCCTGATCAGGCCAGTTGGCTGCCACAGTGGGCGTCATAGTGACCGGTCATTCTGGTCATTCCGGTCATTCTGGTTGTTCTGGTTGCTGGGCTTTTATATATATAGATAGACAAACAACACTAGGTTAATCAGTTTGGGGGCTATTTTTCTTGCCAGTGGTAGAAAAGCCAGAAAGCAAATTTCACTTTGAACTTGCTTTAGGTAAGTTAATTATAGAGGGATTTACCAGTATTTCTCAGAATGGATTTAGAATCAGTGCGGAACATTTTTATTATCTTGATTTAAGAAAGGATTTAATTTAAACCAATCTAATTTAAACCAGCTAGTCAATTTAATCACATTTTAACCAAAAAAGGTATTTAATTATTTGACATTACCTCTATCTGTTGTTCACAAATGTAAAGTAGATGAAGAACTTTTTGTGCAAGATATAAAATGTAAATTTAAAAATAATTATTTTGGAATAGTTTCATATCACAAAACTGAAAATCATTTTGTTTGCCATTGGTAGATAAATATGATACTCTATGAGATCAATCATCTTTATTACAAATATATAAATTAATTTTTAATATGAAAAGTAAATTATTTGCATCCTGCTGTAGTTTGACAGTCCATAAAACTTTTTTAAACATCTACCATATATGCCACCACCCAGAGCTCTGTGTATTTTACATGTTTAATATTTAGAACCAAATTTAGTTTAATATATATAATATTTAATATATATATATATAATATTTTTTAGAAAAAGCTTTCAGGTTGAATTTAAACTTTTCTAGAGACACATGTTCTGTGCTCAGTTCAGATATTGCATAAATGAAATCTGCCCAGGAGAACATGGGAAATTAAAAAAATATTTTTACCCTGTTAATTGCCTTCATTGTATCCCTTTTGTTTATTCTCTAATTAGAAAAAGGAAACTATATTTTACTTGCTCAAAACTCAATTTTGCAATCTAGTATTTATTTAAGCAATGTTTTCTATACTTCGCTAAATATAAGGGTCATAAGAGAATGTCTTAACACATACTAATGCTCAGCCTCTACCATAGACCAATTTGAGGGGTGGAGCTGGAATACTATGTGTTGTAGAAACTCACTGTAATTCCAATGTCCGGCCACGGTTAAGATACCTGGTTTATAGAAAAAAGACAGTAGTTATACATATACAGAAGACTCTATTGTTACTAGCTTGGCTTTTTCCATAAATAGCTTCTATTAATGCAATCAAGCTCTGTAGGAGACTCATTAACCTCATTGGTACTGTGGTGTGTGTGTGTGTGTGTGTGTGCGCGCCGGGCACATGTTTTGGGCTTTGTTTGTTTATTTATTTGTTTTTACCATAAGCAGTAAATAAACATTTCTGCCTGTTTCACTTTGACTAAATGCTGCAAAGTCAAATTTTCCTTTACGTGTCCAAATTGTCCCCACCACCAAATGTTAGTGAGAAGAAAAGCTGAAGATAGCCCTTGACTTGCTAGGTATCATAAATTTATCTTACACTTTTAAAAAAATAATATCTTCAACTTGAAGGCTTAGGACACTTTAAATAAAAATTAAAATATAGACCATTTCCAGGCTAGCATACCTTGGTTTTAATATATGAAATCAAGATTATTTTTTCTTATATATTTTTATTCATTTCAGAGAGGAAGGGAGAGGGAGAGAGAGATAGAAACATCAGTGATGAGAGAGAATCACTGCATGTCCCACACTGGGGATGAAGCCTGCAACCCAGGCATGTGCCCTGACCAGGAATCAAACCATGACCTCCTGGTTTATAGGTCAATGCTCAACCACTGAACCATGCCAGCTGAGCAAGATTATTTTTAAAAATAATATACAAGACTATTTAATAATAAAACCATGAGAATATACTCAGTATACATAAAGTACAAAATTCAAGTGGAAATATATTCATGACATAATCCTGGGTTTATTGGGGAAAATGAGCATCCATATATATGGAAAAAAAGACAAAGGAGATAATATAAAGTTAATGTTGCCTACTTCTAGGTGATGAGTGTAAGTGATCTTATTTTATATACTTTCCAAATTTTTCCTCAATGGATATTGCATTAATGAGGAAGCTAGAGTACTTCCAAACTGGCTTTAAAATAATTGTGATTTATAAAAAAGTTTATATTAAGTTTGTTTTTTTAAAAATACACTAAATGTTATTTTAATTTTAAAAATAATATAAAACTACTCACTATACCCATACTTTTATAATTGTTGAATTCTTAAATTCAAGAAGGAAGGATTTTGCCTATTTTTACCATGGGGGAAATGATCTAAGTTGAGTTGATTTGGCTTATATATCTTACTTAGTTGAATTCACACATTTGCAGAACCCAGGGAGGCAAATATGTTCAAGAAGACACAGGAAAATATCCACATGCCAACTTTTATTCCATTGACTCATTTTCCAATTTTTCTCATCTCTTTTTCTTCTGTGCTTTTTGATTTTTAATAGCAGGTTAAGAAAACAACAACAAAAAAATTATGGCATTTCTTTAAATGCCATTGGATAAGGGTCTGCAACATGCTAAGCTGCCAAGCTATATGAAATAAAGGGTGCAGCCCTGCTTTCAGAGCTGTAAGCCAGACAAGAATGAGTCAATTGTATCTCTAGGGATTTCTCTGTTTTTATAGAGCAATAGAAAAGATTTGTTGTCTAATAATTATCTGTAATTTAGGACCTCATAATTCATAATATTAAATATAAGTAGCATTTGGAACAAAAATAGATCAAGTGATTTGATTTAAGTAGATATAGATATAGATATAGATAGATAGATAGATAGATAGATAGAGATAGATAGATATATTATTGATTTCAGAGAGGAAGAGAGAGTGAGAGAGAATTAGAAACATCAATGATGAGAGAGAATCATTGATCGACTGCCTCCTGCACACCCCCTACTGGGAATCAAACCCGCAACCTGAGTATGTGCCCCTGACCAGAATCAAATCAGGGACCCTTTGGTCCGCAGGCCAATGCTCTACCCAATGAGCCAAACCAGCTAGGGCAGGTGATTTGATTTTTGAGAAAGACCTTTGGGTTAATAACAAAGGAAGTAAAGGTGAGAGACAGGGCTAAAATTGATGCAAATGAAGTGGAAGGAATAAGTGGATGCTGGACACTTCATCAGAGACATCCTATATGGTTCTGAGAGGAGAGAAACTTTCTCTCCTAAATGTCTCTTTTTCTAATTGTGCTTATACAAGTCGGTGAATGGCGGTATTCGGCAGCCATTTCCCTTCATTCTTCTGTATAGAAGGCATCTACACTAATAAAAGAGAAACATGGTAATTGGCGTACGACCGCTACCCTTTTCATTGGCTAATCAGTGAGTATATGCAAATTAAGACATCCTATATGGTTCTGAGAGGAGAGAAACTTTCTCTCCTAAATGTCTCTTTTTCTAATTGTGCTTATACAAGTCGGTGAATGGCGGTACTCGGCAGCCATTTCCTTTCATTCTTCTGTATAGAAGGCATCCTATATAATAAGAGAGGAATATGCTAATTAGCCATTACACCCTGAGGCATAACGAGCAATCGCATCACGACCAGATCATGGATCAGTAGGAGGGTAGGCCAGTGAGGTACAAGCGGGCTGCAGAGGGCTACAGGAGGGGGCAGGGCAGCAAGCTATAAGGGGGGGAGATATAGGAGGGTGGGGCAGCAAGCCGAGAGCTACAGGAGGGCAGCAGCGACCTACTGGCTACAATTGCGAGGCAGATAGCTACAAGACAGGGCAGGGAAGCAAGCTATGAGGGGAGGTGGGGGGAGCTACAGGAGGGCAGGGCAGTGGGCAGAGAGCTACAGGAGGGCGGGGCAGTGGGCGGAGAGGTACAGGAGGGCAACAGCGACCTACTGGTGCACAGATTCGTGCACAGGGCTACTAGTTTATATATAATTTTAAAAACCAAATTGCTCAGAAATCCTGCTCTTAATAATAGTGGATTAGCAAAAATTTATTTAGAAAGGGGGGGGGCGGGGCAGCAAGCTATGGGGAGGGGCAGGGGAGAGGGGGAGCTACAGGAGGGCGGAAACAAGCTACTGGCGCACAGATTCGTGCACAGGGCTACTAGTTTATATTTAATTTTAAAAACCAAATTGCTCTGAAATCCTGCTCTTAATAATAGTGGATTAGCAAAGATTTATTTAGAAAGACTTTTGAATGATATGTAATCAGGCAATAATACAGGGTGCGGCAAAAGTAGGTTTACAGTTATGAGTATGTACAACAGTTTATTCTTGTATCATTATTTATTAATTATTGTATTATTTTCCATGTGAACAACTGTAAACCTACTTTTTCCCAACTCTGTATTATGTGAACTAACAACAGTGGAATGCAAACTTGAAAATAAAGTGAGATAGCAACTATTTAAAAATAAACATATATGTCTAGAGAAACAGACTGAAAATAAATATACCAAAATTAATAGTCATTAATGGTTGTGTCTGCGAGGAAGAATTAAGTGATTTTTAAGTTACTTTGCATTCTTTCCTATTTTCTAAAATGCTTATTTCAAAAAGGAACTAGCTTTTTATCAAAATATAGTAATATCAAAATTATATAGTTATTTATGTAAAGTAAAACTAAAATACATTGAAATGAAAAAAATTTAAGCTAACAGCCCAAGAACAAACATTCAAAAAAGACTTATTTAGACATGCTGAAATCCAAGCTTAAGAATTTATACTATTTAAAAACAAATGGAACAGTAAGTGGGGAATACTAGAATTTAATGGAGATACCTTTTAATCACCTTTTTAGACACACTATTAGTCACATGACATGAGGGGCAAAAACAGTTTGTGAGGTCACAAGATGAACATATAGAAAATAAGAAATTACAACCTATAGGTTATATTTCTCAAAAAGTAGATAAAAACATACTTTTAACTGATTGTTGATCATTCCAGAATAGTGGCCCTGATTAATACACCAAGACAGTCAAATGTAGCATTTTAAGGTGAAAAAATGAATTAGGTACTAAAACCGTGGTTCTCAACCTGTGGGTCGTGACCCCTTTGGGGGTCAAATGATCCTTTCACAGGGGTTGCCTAAGACCATCGGAAAACACATATATAATTACATATTGTTTTTGTGATTAATCACTATGCTTTAATTATGTTCAATTTGTAACAATGAAAATATATCCTGCATTTCAGATATTTACATTACGATTCATAACAGTAGCAAAATTACAGTTATGAAGTAGCAACGAAAATAATTTTATGGTTGGGGGTCACCACAACATGAGGAACTGTATTAAAGGGTCGCGGCATTAGGAAGGTTGAGAACCACTGCACTAAAAGAATATTCAGACTGAGAGGGGTGGGGGCTTGCATTAGTCCCACCTCCCCATCTTCTCAGATAAGCCTCCACTTAACCACTTCCTCATGGGGCAGCCTATTAAGTCAGTGTCTTTCTACATTCACATTGTCCCGAAGGACTTCTCTCAAGTTATACAACAAGAAGCTACATAAATTTAGCCAAAGATCTAAGCTACAAAACGGCCTTCAACTATTCGATGACAGTTATTGTGATTTCAGCCAGACTAATCCTTTTTAGACTTCTTTTTGTTTTTCTTTTCAATGCTCTGGCTTGCTGATTTACTCCTTAAAATTGGGCACCAAAAACTAAATATTACTGCAGATTTTGTCTAAAAGAAAGGGAACTTTCACAGAAATGTATCCTAAATTCCCACAAATACTACAAGTCACAAATTTTACCATAATAATTATTGCAATAAAAGTCTCAATGCATTGTTGGATATGCATGCGCACATGTGTACACACACACACACACATACACACATGCACACACTTACAGTGAAAAAAGGAGTTAGGTAGGTTGCAAGAATAAGTATATAGAAATCAGATATAGGATGGCTTTCAGAAAGAAAGGGTGCAAAAGCAGAATGGTGACAGGTTAAGTCTGGTCATTGGACAAGAGCTTTATGTGTCAGAGTTAGAAACATCGATGAGAGAGAAACATTGATCAGCTGCCTCCTGCACACCCCCTACTGGGGATGTACCCGCAACCAAGGTACATGCCCGTGACCGGAATCGAACCTGGGACCCTTCAGTCCGCAGGCCGACGCTCTGTCCACTGAGCCAAACCAGTTTGGGCTTTATGTGTCACCTTAGGAGTGTTTGCTGTACATAAGCATCACTCTGATGACGGGAAAATATGTTTGAGTGGTGGCAAGAGGCAGGAGGATATATTGGAAAACTGTGCAATCATCTCTGTGAAAATGCTGATTTTTCATCTAACCTGCTGAACTTGTAGAGAAAAGTCATAATTGAGATACAGTATATAGAATTAGAGTCCAATGTGATGTCGTCAGTGGAGGCATGGAGGCATCTAGCATTATGCCATGCTTCATCTCACTTTCTTCCCCCAGGTAAGCCTCGCAATCTGTATTTAACGCTGCAAGCCTGAGGTAAACAGCTTACACAGCACCTTTTATTAGTAAAGGAAAAGCCATTTTATCAATCTACTGGTAATACACTAGTCAGTGTTAGAAAGCATTTTATTGAAAGCAAAATATTGAGAGAAAATGAATATTTACACAAAATTATAAACAATATCTTTAAAGGAAAACAAACTCATTTTAATTTGTAGAACCAATTAAAACCCTAAAATTTAAGTAGAAATTTAAATAGGTGATACCATTTGTCAAATGAGAAAATTCACACCATCACATATAGATATTCAATCAGCAGTTGGATATATGGGCCATGGCTTGGGAGGGAAATCTTGACTAGAATTTCACTCATGGTTCCTAAAATTATATAAGTTGGCAGTTGAAAACAAATGATTTTGAAAGATCTAAAGATAGAAGGCTTCCTATGGCATGAAAATTTTAATGCCTCCCCATCTGCTTTCTCATTGGCATTATTGGCATCTTGAGTGTCCTACTTCAACTGCCTTAGAGCATCCATTCTGGAGCATACCTATCCTAATAAAAACTGTCCTCACATCTCAATGTCTTAAAATTTACCTTCATTGTCTATTTTAATTTTAAAATTAACTTGGTCACTTGTGTTTGAACTTCATTCACTGCCATACCACAAACTTCCTGAGACCCAAAGTTAAGAATCCAGAAACAGTTTATATCTTCTTGTTACATCTCTGGCTAGAAAACCAATTTTTTTCCCATGACTCAGTCATGTGATCAGCTCCAAGAATGACCAGCCTTAAACAAGTGCCCCTTATCTGATATCTAGTGATGTCTAGGATTACAAGTAGAGTGGGCAGTGGTTCAATGCATGGGCTAGGGAGCTATACCACTTGGGTTTAAATCCCAGCTCTGCCACCTTCAGGCTTTATATACTTGGGCAAGTGACTTTCTCTGTCTCAACCCTCCCATCTCTAAAGAGGAGGTAATAGTATTCACTTCTTGTGCTGTCGTTAGGACACATGGAAAGCGCTAAAGTAGTGTCTGGCTCATGATGTGTCATATAAGTGTTAGCTATTATTTTTATTATGTGTTGTTATTAGCATTATTTTACCTACCCATCTGTCTTTCATATAGGATTCTTGATATCCAGCAAGGCATTTTCAAAAGAAAAGAAAAATATATACTTTACCAATATTGCCAGCTTCCTATAACCAGAAAAAAAAAGGAACACGCGTGAACAATTTCTATTTGATCCTTGCCAGGAGAAAAATATGCTAAACATTCATTCTATTATGACGCCTCTACATTTGTAATATCAATCAATAATTTAAAGATACATATGAATATTTTATGGGTTGTAGCTTTGGTCAATCACTCATAATTCCCAGTTATGTCTAATGTCAATAAATATTTAATAGCTCTAACCAAAAATAATCAGAGTTGGGAGGAAAATAGAATGGGCAAGTAGAAGAACAGTTTATTTTGAAGCAGAAAACTCTCCATGTATCCAGCAGAAGTGACCGTTAAATACCAAAAATCCATCAGCTTTAAACTGCAGCAGCAGCAGCACTGAGATGCGGTTCCCTCAGCATCGTACGGCCAGGCACTCACTGGTGAAGGTGTTCACTTGCTCAGAAGCCACCGCCGCTCCAAACACACAGCCACCGTTTCCTCTTTCAAGTCCGTGTGTGAGACTCTGGGAGCTCATCCTCACCCTACATGGTTCTTTCGGTGCCTTGCAGACTTGTATGCTTTATAAGGATATTTTTGTTGCAAGTAACAGAAACTATAACTTATACCTGCTTTCGTTCTTGTTAATGAAACATTTAGAGGTTGAACTGACTTCAGGTATATTCCATCACACCGTACACTCCATTTCTCTTCATTCTCTCTGCTCCAGCCTCTTGTATGTACATTTCCTTTCAGCCTGGTGTCTATCCTATAGCAAATTGGCTGAGACTGGATTGCCCACCAGCCTCATTCTAGAAGACAGATAGCTTATCATCCCCAACCACAGATCAAAAGTTCTGGGAGTCACTCAGCTAGGACCAACTTAGGTCACAGTCCCATCCCTGATCAATTGCTCTGCAAGAGGGGTGTGATTTTGCTGAGTCTTTGTGGCTACTACACAGTAGGGCAAAAGCAAAATGGGCAATAAGGAAGCAATAAACTCATTTGTTTAATGCTTTTTTGTGTGTGTTTTAAGTGAATGATGCCATTTCCACAGTTTGAGTTTACACTCCTGTGCTTGATATTCTATACTAAACATATATTCTATTGTCTATTGTGATTTCATATTTTAACCAATTACTGAAAATTATACTACTCCCCCCCAAAAAATAATGTTTTCTGTTTTCTCCCATGATTAACGGGATGAATCACTTCAACAGTACTATCCTTAGCCACAATTATGGAGTCAGGTCTGAGACTCCCATTCCTATCAAAAGCATCATTTCCTTATGTTTCATGCAGCTAAACCACCATCCAAAGGATAAACATAGGGGCATTGTTTTAACAAATGCCATTAAGACTCCAGATGAGTCAAATGTCCAATTTGACTATAAGCTACATCAGCAGAAGTTTCTTTTTTTAATTTTATTGATTTTTTATAGAGAGGAAGGGAGAGGGATAGAGAGCCAGAAACATCGATGAGAGAGAAACATCGCTCAGCTCCCCCTGCACACCTCCTACTGGGGATGTGCCCGCAACCAAGGTACATGCCCTTGACCGGAATCGAACCTGGGACCTTTCAGTCCACAGGCTGACGCTCTATCCACTGAGTCAAACCGGTTAGGGCAGAAGTTTCAAACCTAGTACTACAAGGACTAGTACTGTTCAGATCATGGAAAGCGTTGGTTAAAGTGGTATATTAACAAAAAATTTAAGATATAACATTTTAACTTGATATTTATTTAACTTAACATTATTTAATTAATAAGGTATTTAGAAGAAGGGATACATTTTTCCAGGAATTTCCTGTAAACATGTTATCTGAATATTATTGGTTCATTCAGCTGTAAGTCAATATAATATACTAGAGGCCTGGTACATGAAATGTTTGCATGGGGGAGAAGTCCCTCAGCCCGGCCTGCACCCTTTCGCCTGCCTAACTGATTGCCCCTAACTGCTCACCTGTCTGCCTGATCGACCCTAACTGCTTGCCTGCCTGACTGATCGCCCCTAACCACTATGCATGCCTGCCTGATTGCCCCTAAATATTCGCATGCCTGCCTGACCACCCCTAACCACCTCTGCCTCAGCCCCCCGTTGCAACAGCTTCATCCGGAAGGACGTCCAGAAGGACGTGCTGAATGACATCTGGAAGGTCATTCGGCTGTCCGGTCTAATTAGCACATTATGCTTTTAATATTATATATAATTACCTCTATGACTTGTTTTAGTAATGCATGAAACGTTTTTGGTTTAGGATTCAATTTTATAACTTCTTCACATTTAACTCTATTTTCTGATAGTACATGTAAGAATTCTGCATTTTCAATCATTTAATTTGACAGGACACTTACCACAAACTTTTTGTTATGTATTGTCTTCCAGTAAATCTTTACACTCTTTAACTGGCCCAAATCAGCAGGGACTCTATAGTCTTAATGACTTCTTGTTGGTTGGGTTTTATCATAGCACTATAACTCCCAGGTGATATTTTTCACCTATGTTTATCAAAGGCTGAATTAGGAATTTATATACATTGAAAAGGTCTTTGTTTACTGAATGTTAATGATTTCATAAGACATACTCTTATCTTTTATATTTTCCAAAAGAGGAAAATGTGTGCCTGCATCCTTTTTTTAAAATATTTTAGAACTATACTAGTAGGCTGAATCAAGAATATAACATTGAAGAGAAAAAATCTTTATGGTGCCTTAAAAGTTTTTCACATTCAGTAGTGAAAGTGTGTAATCTAAAAATAATTTGGCTTTTCATGTAACTTTATTTTTTTTCACATGTTTCTTGGAATAATTCACCACTCATCTATGTTGATTCTTGTGAAGTGCACTCAAGTAGTAAAGATAGAAGATTTATGCTTTTAACATTCTAGGAGTTGCCAATTGTTAAAAATTGCAATTCTGGATATAAGCTGGATTGCTGTGAGTGATTGCTTGGGTTTCTTTTCTGAATTTCTGACTTTAGATGTTACATGCCCTGATTTTTATGCCATTACTTTTGTAAGTAAATGTGACATATTCTCATTTAGACCTGTTTCTCTAATTTTGTAAAGTTGCTCTATAATCCAATTTTCTCTATTGATAAATGACTTCAACTTTGTTCTCTAAGTCTCTGAGCAGCATGCATATTAGCAAGTAATTTGCCCTAGTTGGTGTTCAATATGTGGATCCCATGAAATTTTTTCCCAACACATACACCAAAGTCAGTTTTTTAAAAAAACTTTGGACTACCCATATTTTTGATGCAATGGTAGAACCTTTTTAAGTATGGTTATTAAAATTTCTACATTGTCTCTGTTGCCTAAGAAACATTCATAATGGATCAGCTATAATTTATGATTCAAATGTGTATTTTTAAAACAGGACAATAGACACTTGTGGGGGGAAAAAAAACCTGTATACAAAATTATAGATTGTTATTCATTTTTACAATGTTCTAGCTTACATGTATTTCATAAATATTTTATTTAGCAAATTGGCTTTACCATTTCTTTACAAAGCATATATAATAGTTTTTATGCCAACAACTCTCTTTTCCCACTCATAGATCATTTTTAATATGAATTAAACCAAATCATTAAATAGCATATATAAAACTGTTGTGCTAGGCAAACTCTCAGCTACCCTCTAATCCCCATCCTCTGATATTCAGTGTTCTGTGACCTATCCCTTGAATGTGAGTTATCTAATGACTTGCTTCTAATCAATATAAGATGGCAAACAAGATGGGCTGTCACTTCTGTGCTTAACGTACAAAACAATTGTGATTTCTGTCTTGCTACCTGACTCTTGTCTTCTTGGCTGACATGTTTTAATGAAAGAAGCTGCCATGTTTGAGAAACCAATGACCTAAGGGCGGAACCAACAAATGCCATCTAGGAACTGAGGCCTTCATCTCAACAGCTCCCACAGGAGTAAATTCTTCCAAAACCACAAGAGTCTGAAGCACAGTCGTCACATGAGACTGCAACCCTGGCAAACACCTTAATTGCAGCACATGAGCACCCGTGAAAGAGAAGCTAGGCTGAGCTGTGCCCAGACCCTGAACCCACGGACGCTATATAACAAATGTATGTTGTTTTAGGTCATTAAGTTTATGGTGGTTTATTATACAACAACAAAAATCTAATATGCTTGCCATAAATAAGTTTGAGAAAAAATGAAGCTACTTCTAGGTAAGCACAAATAATAAGGGCAAAGTCACCAGATACACTAAGGAATAAGCAAGTATCATGTTACTTTCAAGGTCTCCAGTCAGTAATTTTTACATAAGGATTGGACAGCATGGATTCTGGGAAGTCAGTGGAATAGAGGCATACTGAAAATTTCAAACAGTTTTACAGATTGGGTTCATTCATTCAATTGTGAGCACCTATGAATTGGCATAATCCTAGAAATTGGAGCTCACATTCTGGTGAGAGTACAGTAAAAAGTAAACAAGTTCACTAAAATGGATTTCAGAATGTAAGTTCCAGGAAAGCAGGAATTTACCTCTTTTCACTGCTGCAGTGCCCTCTGACCTTTCAATAGTGCCTGACCCATTGTAGGTATTCAAAGGTTATTTGCTGAATAAATAAGAAGTGGTAAATGAAGTGAAGAAAATCAAGACAGTATAATGTAACTGAGTGACTAGAATTGTTACTTTAGATGGAATTTAGTAGAGGCCATACAGAGAAGCTGATGTTTGAGTTGAGACATGAATAAGGAGCCAGCCTTTTGAAGATTTAGGGAAAGAGCATTTAGAAGAATGAAAGCGACAAGGGCAAAGACGAGGAGGATTAAGGGTGCAGCCAGTGGCTGGGAACAAGTTCACATGTAAACAAAGCAAATCAACCTGTCCAGCAATGGAACCAATGACACTGCGAACAAGTGTATTTCCTGAGGAGTCTTTCAGCATAAGCAGAAAATACCACTCGAATGTTCAAATGCCCCCAAGGAGTTATAAATAACTTTTCTTTGTGAGGGTGATAAGAAACATAGTTAGTGTTCATTATGGGCTTTACTACCCTCTGACTAAGAAAGTCATTAGCATTATGATTTTGTAAACTGAACATTTGTTAAAGATGTACCTTAATAGAAGATTATAATTTTATTGTGGTTAATTCACTTTCGCTCCAACATAGTACACAACTCCCATCTATCATTTCCCTATACTTTTATAAGAATTATTTTTTTAATCTAAGAGGCAAATGAGAATTTGGCCAAGTTTAGTGTCGGAGTTGCTTATTATATTAGAAAGCTTCTATTAAGTCTCAGAATGATAATTCTAAAAATATTTGTACCTATTGTCTTTCCTCTTATGAAAGTTTAATGAAAGTTCCCAAATAACAAGGAAATTTTCTAATATTTCCTTCATCATGTTGAATTCAGTTCTTTGTAATTCAGTCAGTCATCTAATAATACAATGTTTTGTATATAGTAAATATATAAATTAAGTTCCTATTTATTTATCTATCCATTACACTATTATCAGAAAATAGTGGGTCAGGTTATACCAAGTTAGAGTTTGTTTCCAATGCTTTGTCTTAAATAGAAACTGAATTATGAAGTCCACTGACCTGTGCTTTGGGAGAATCTGGAGAGGACCTCAGAAGAGAGCAGGCATCTTCCAGAGCAGCTAACCAGGGTGACGTGCCAAAAGATAACTAGCAGGATAGGTCTTTGACACCCTTTAATGAATATGCAATGTAAATGCATGTATATGAAGTGCTTTTTGCCTTGATCACAACAGTTACTACTGTATTTATTAAGAAGAGACATGAAGTAGAGAGCTAGGAACCTACAAGGTTGGCATCCTCAGTCCCTGTTGCAACATTTCCAGACCTAAGTAATGAAAGGTGGAGAAGTGAACATTTCAGACAGGTGGAATAGGGTATTACTCCTGGATCAGAAGACTTTCCTAGCATTTTCCTTCACATAACATTTATCTCTGGGTTTTGCCGACCTCAGGCTAAATAATTCCCACTCATCCTGATAGAACCTCTGACCCCTCTCTTTTTTTTTTTAAATATATTTTATTGATTTTTTACAGAGAGGAAGGGAGAGAGATAGAGAGTTAGAAACATCGATCAGCTGCCTCCTGCACATCCCCCACTGGGGATGTGCCCGCAACCCAGGTACATGCCCTTGACCGGAATCGAACCTGGGACCTCTCAGTCCGCAGGCCGACGCTCTATCCACTGAGCCAAACCGGTTTCGGCTGACCCCTCTCTTTAGGGTCACTATCAATCACTATTTCTGAAGTCCTTAGGGTGTGTTTAACATGTGCTCATGCACGTATTTTCTCAGCAATCTTATGATTCCATTATTTTCCTTTTATTCGCATCTTCTGCTATAGAGTGACTTGGAGGCACCAGTTGCTCTTTAAGGCTGCCAACACTCACTCTGATGCATGTCCATTACAATACGCTTTACAAAAGCTTGGAGTTGTGTATGGTATATAAAGTGTTATAAAAGGGTGTGCTGCTGCAACGGCTACTACTACTATTATTATTACTACTAATATTCCTTGTATCTGACAATTTAGTTCAGACTTATGATTAAGCAATTACTATTCATTCTGAGTTTTAGCAGTGACCCCAAATGGGGAAAATACCTTTCAAATTTCCACACTCTTTCTCACCACCAACAGGCTGAACTCTTACACAAGGGTTATAAGGCAGAATGTTTTTTCATATATGTACTGTATCTTCTTCTAAAGGTTTAGCTTGTATTTCACTAGAATAGTTTTAACAATGATCTGAAAGATATATGGTATACAATATATTTCACCATCACTCTCCTGTAATTATCAAGGATAGTGCTAATGAATATCAAGTCTATGGGCTTCATATCTATTTCCTCAGAATGAGTATTAAGTTCTATTAGAATACATCCTGAGTAAGCCCCACCCATCATTTCTATAGACATAACTGGAATGCCTACATTCTGGAGATAATAAGTTTATTTAAAAAATCATAATTTAGATCATCACTTTATAACATAAGAAATGGATTTTTTTCCTTTTGATTAATATTAGAATTGATGCATTCCCAGTTCTTGAATCCAGGACTCAGCCTATCTTCACCCACTCACATGGCACTCTATAAGAATAGCATTAACCACTGTGTAAAATCAACCTCGTACCACTTCCATTACACTACCACATTTTCTAACTTACTCTCTGGAGCATAGATTTGCCTGGGAAAAAATTACAGTGTATTGCACACTACTTAATTCAAAGCCATGCTGAATAACAAGCTCTTCTATCTGTAAGTTGCTTGGAAAGAAATCTGTACAAGAGAAAGGTCAATGTTAAAATCATAACTATAAAAGTGATAATTTCATATACCCTGTGAAAAAAAGTTTAGCCATTGGACTAGAGTATGTATTTTAGGTAATTGAAACTTCACCATTAATATTTAATCATCTGTTATGAGGTTTGTTATTTTGTGACTTAAAATCCCAGTCATAAGCAGTGGAAGCAATAAAATTCAAGGTCATGCAGTCAATTGTTTGGATATAATATGAATATGAATGTCATTCCTCCCTTGATCAAGGGCGAAGAGAAATCTTAAGGAAACAAGGCATCCATGTCTCTGCCCTGAGGTAGGTCTACAAATACTGTAGTAATGCGCTGTCCTGATTCTGGGTATGATACCTCTGAGCAATGGTAAGTGAGTCATTGCAGTATTTTTGCTTTAGCAGTAAGGATTTTTCCTTATTTTACCTCTTTTTAACACTGATTTACTAGGTTGGATCAAAAGTCTCCATATACCCTGAAATCAACTGACCCTCTCAGGAGGGAACAAAAATAAATTCCAACCCCAAATCACATTAGAACAGTGTCCTGCTAACATAGCCCCATATATGGAGTCTAAATTCTAGGCTTCACTGATTTGGGCGTAGAAAACTTAATAACCTCAATGGGACAGTGAAACATGCTGAATACTGAAGGATTCGAGGTCAATCAGTATCAGCCTACATTTCTCCTAAGTTTGGAAATAATGAAATACAGAAGCAAACAAGATGAAAATGGCAGGAATTGTGGGGCTGCAACAGACTTGCTAATGTTTCACCCTTGATTCACACACTTAGCTCCTGGCATAAACTAAGACAACCCAGATCCTATGGAGAAAGACACTTTATTACATAAGGCAGAGAGTTGACCAGAATACACTATCAACAGGCAGACAGATAGGAAGATAACCAGAAGTAGCCTCTCTCAGTGTTTCAGTTCCTTAGAAAATAAATGCCAATAATACTACTCCCTGCCCCTAGGAAACAGTGAGAGAAGGCGCTGAAGAAGTTGAAATTGTTTTCCCCATGCATTCTGTCCCCATACATATGTTTTCCCCATACATAGGAATAAAAGGGAAATTCCTTTCCCTTCCCCTTGGAGATACAAGGACTGAAGAATAAGTTTTCTTGTTTCAACAATGAACAGAAAATGCAATCTTCTTTATATAAATTCTGAATGGTTGGTTCGTTTTTATGTCTATAATTGTATAAGCTATTTCAGAATCTCTTTAAAAACTCAGTCTCAGAAGGATAACACATCAGATTATATCTATGTAGAAATCCCAGGAAACAACTACCTCATGACATAATTAGTAAGAAGTCTGCCCTTAGTTGATACGGGTTATTAAAATTCATGCAGGTTAAAGGAAAAATTGTATTTTTAGAATAATAGTTGTAAAATCATGTATAGGAGATTACCTATAAAATTAAAGCATTTGTAATTGTAACATTTCACTGGCCTGAAAAATAATATCTTTAAGTCAAAAATAAACTTTTCTACTACTTGATTATAAAATTTTCTTGTGAATTATGGTTATTTTAAATTATACCATATTCCTCAAAACATTTTACAATGAGAATTGAAAGTATTAAAGTCTTATGTAAGGAGAGAGAGAGAGAGAGAGAGAGAGAGAGAGAGAGAGAGATGTGAGAGAGACTCATTGATTGGTTGCCTCCCACAGGTGCCCAACCAGGGCAGGATCGAATCTGCAACCCAAGTACATGCTGTTGACCAGAATTGAACCTTTGATGCTTCAGTGCAAGGGCCAATGTTCTAACCACTGAGAAACACTGGCCAGGGCCAAACCCTGTTTTTAAAGCCAAGCTTCATGCTTAACAGAAGTAGATAAGGCAGGGAAAGATAGGTTTAAAAATATATTTCCTTAGTTTGGTGTTCTTTAGATTTTTAAACCCTGGGGCAATGTTCATTAGATGAGAGATATGATTATCTTCTATAAAATGGGTGAAAAATTATTTTGAATACAGTTGCTTTCAAATTATCTTAAGATCAACTTTAGGAGCAAATACATATGAAAGTTCATGGTGTGGATGTTGGGAAATCTATGTATATAGTCAATCAGAACAGTTTGAAAGATACAGAATATTATAAATTTATGTCTCAGAAATTCTGTAAAGTTAAGATGAAATGATGGGAATATTTCATCTGTGAATTGTCTTAGGTTGTGGAAATTAAAGGTTAAGATAAAGGAGAAAACATTTTCCATTTGTAAATTCAAAAATTTATTCTTACTAACATATGCAAATTCAGGTGCAAATTATTGGAATAAATGAGATCAATGTTTTCTCTACTTTGTAAATGATATATACTAAAGGTAACTGAAAATGCAATTTGAATAATATTGTACTAGATTTTTTAAAGTGTATTTTAATTATAAAGACTTTCATTTTCTTCATTGTTGAAGATGGGTTTAGCACCAATCTCTACAGGGTTAATAAATGATATTTATAGCTAGAATAATGCCTATGTTTTAAGATGGCCATTTTTGAACCAATCCTATATAATAAAAGTCTAATATACAAATTGTCCCCTCAACTGGGAGTTTGGGAGTTCAACCAAGGGCAGAGTGGGCTCGACAACCACCCATGGCCTCTCCCCCTGGCCAGCCCCACCCCCAATCTCCCCCCCACCCCAATCAGGGGCAGGGACAGCCAGCCAACCTCCCACGTCCCCTCCCCACAGCCGGCCCAGTCCAATCTGCCCCCATTCGGGCGGGCCAGCTGAACCCCACCCATGCACGTATTCCTGCATCGGGCCTCTAGTTCAATTTAACAGAGTTTCACTAAATATTTCCTTTCAAAAGGCGCTTATTTTGAATTAGAAAATAAAACATGCAGGGCTTTCTTCCCCTGATTGATTCTCTAAATGATAGTTTTGCTTAGTTGAAAGTTACTGCCCAGGAACATAAAGTAATTTGCCTTCAGGAACACATTCTCAACCTCTTGACCCCAGATGAGTCTCTAAAACTTCATACATCTCATGATCTATGTTGTGATAGTGAGGAACAGCTTGTTTTTATTTGTGTATGCTCTCCTTCCACACACAAAATCTATTGAGTTGTCAGAGGAGTGCTTGTGTTCCTACTACATTATCACTCAAAAGTACTAAAATGACAAAATACTTCTTCCTGGATCTGATAAAGAAAGCTTTTACCCTTTAAAAAAATAGTAAAGTCTCTAGGAAATAAGATGTTCTCTCAGCCATAATCCAAGCTAAATATCAGGAGATTTTTCAGGATTTCATGTCTTCCTTCTGATGGTTCAATAAAGGCTAGGAAGAATTTGGAACTAATATTTATGTAACTGATCATCACAAAAAGAAGAGATCTCTCCAAATCATTATTATTTCATGAGCCTGTGCAGGCCTGTGCATTTCAGCAGTTATAGCCCCCACCCCTTTTGATCTAACTTACAGAGACATGTTTTGGAACTATGCCTCCTATTCAGGATTAAAAACTAGATCTTCCTACTCTGCCCTGTTTCCTGCCCCCATCTGACATTCAACCTCTGACAATTCCCCATTTTAACCACTCCCTCCATTATAACACTTATTTATTTATTCATTACTTGAGTATGTTTGAGTATGTCCCAAGTCATTTCTGGATATTGAAGAGATCAATGATTGGAATAAAAATATCTTTTCCTTTTGGAGGCTATATTCTGTCATAACAGGATAGAGAGAGATAAAACAGTGAAAAATTAAATGATATAGTGTGGATGGAAAAGGAATTCTAAGGGAAGTAACCTTATAGGATTATCTGATCATACATTTCTAACTGGGCAGATCATGGTCACTAGTCATGCCCTGGGCATATAACTTCTTTAGTAAAAGGCTTATCTTTACCTTAAGCAAGCCCTGTAACATACTTTCAAAATCCCCCTTTCAGTCCCCTCCTTCTAAATGGTGACCACCCTCAAAGGGAGCACATAATCATAACTTCCCTGTAATCTGATCCCCACCTTGCTCTCTCCCACCTTCCTGAAATCTTCCTTAGGATCCCTCCTTAATATCACATGAAACAGCAAACTGTTGTTCTCTTGAGCATTTGAGATCTTGGTTTCTTGCCTAGGCTATCAGTTTGGGCTCAAATACACTCGAACAAAAATTCTGTACAGGATTAGAGATGCTTGTATCAACAATAGTATATCAGAAAGTAATATGTACTATGGAAATAAAGGATAGGAGATTGAGAATATGGATTGCAATTTTAAATACAATAGCTAGAGTAGGCTTGTTTCAAAAAAGACTTCTAAGTGAATCTTACGTGGAATGAGGTAATTATCCCTACAGGTAGTATCTGGTGGAAGAACATGCCAAGGAGAGGTAAGTCAGTACAGAGATCTGAGGCAGGAATAAAGCGAACATGCTCTAGGAAGATAAAGAGAGCTCTTAACCCTGGAGAGAGTAAACAAGAAGGTAACCAACCAAGAAGAGTAGCACAGGAGGATAGAGAGATGAGTCTGATTATGCAGGGCCTTCAAGGCCATGGTGAGGAATGTGACCTTTACTCTGAAACAATGGGGAGCCAATAATATTGACATCATCCATCTCAAGTTTTCAAGTTACTATCCTAAAAGTCAGATGCAGAAGCAGGGACTACTAACAATAGGCTACTGCAGTAATCTAGGGAAGAAGCAGGTGACATAGAGCAACTGGTAGAACTATTTTAATACAGGTGATAAGAAATGGTCATAAAATGAAGATGTTTTGAAGTAAAAGCCAACAAGATTTCCTAAGCATATGGCTGTGGAATAAGTAAGATGGAGAAGAAGAATGGAAGACTCCATGTTTTAGACCTAATACATCCCTGATTCTATTTATTAACCAGCATTGTAAGTGCATGGAAAGAAAGAGCAAAAGATAGAGGAACAGACAGACACAGAAAAATTGAGGGAAAAGAAAAGAAGAAAGAAAGAAAGAAAGAAAGAAAGAAAGAAAGAAAGAAAGAAAGAAAGAAAGAAAGAAAGAGAGAAAATTAGATAAAATATTAAACATTACATTTTATATTTTTATTACTGGTTTGTGGGTAGTATAAGTGAAATAACAGTTTTTCCATTTATCATGCAAGTTATTTAACTTCATGATCTTCAGTTTACATGTCTCTAAAAGTGCATATCATCTATTAAGATGTTGCCAGAATTTAATAGATAACATAAAATGCCTACAATACTTTTTCTACATATTTTGTAACTGTTAGGTACTACTAACCAAATAAACTGAAGTTGTTTAAAGATAAAAAAAGAAAAGAAAAGTGTGTAACTAGGTACCCCACATCAATAAAATAGCTCTGGAATTGTCAAACATATTTTTTCAGATGCCATTAAATCTCTATATACTATATTAGGCTTAGAGTTCTTATATTTTCTCTCCTCATAAAAAGGTACCCTGAATGCATATGAAATGACTATTTCTACATCCTGTGAGCAATACAATATGAAGCAATTTCACATCAATATGTTTCTATTGAGAACTGAGCTTCAATTATGATTTTTCCTAAGTGGAAACCAAAAAGACACATATAGTACCAAAGAAAAAAAGAAAAAAGAAACACAGTATTGAGGTTAGTTGATGAATTGACAACCTTACAAAGTAAACTCAAATCTACATCATAAAATATGACTAGACAATTATTCATTATTTACATGTATGAAACATCTCTCCTCAGTATGTTAGAAACTTTTCTTAAAATTCTATTCTTTAAATCTTTTCAACAGCTTAAAGCAAATTCAATAAGGTTTAATTTTCCCAGAATGATTTCATGTCATATTTTAGACCAGATTGTAAATGGATATCTAACTCACAACCACAACTAAACTAACTTGTCTTTCAGTTTGTTCTCAAGTTATAAATATAAATTCATACATAAAAGGCATTTAGAATATGAGTAAACTGGTATTAAATGATTGCTGCGACTTGTTAGTACACCTCACATAATTTCATCTACCAGATAACAAAGTACTTTAGAGTAAATGAAAGCTTAGAAATTAGTGAAAGAGGGATCAATGGGATTAAGGTGGGCAGGTAATCAGATATTAAAGAAGTTCTCCACAAAGAGAAAAGTTTATTCCAGATGAATACTTGGTTCTATACAGAGGAAAAAAGAAAAACAGAATTATGAAAATGTACATAAATATTTTTAAATTTCTTTAACAGATAATTGGCTATAGCAAAAAGAAAAACTCGCTTATGTGGAAATAAAACTGACAGCTCAAAAACAAGATGGAAAAATTGGATTATACTGTTAGAAGTTTCTTACATTTTATGTAAAGTGGTATAATATTGAAAAGTAGAGTGTGGAAAGTTAAAGATTCATACTGTAAACCCTAATAAAACTACTGAAATACTTTTTAAAAAAGAGAAAGATACAACAAATTCAGCAGATAAAATTAAATACTTTAAAAATATCCAATCCAAACAAGGCAGCAAAATAGAGAAAAAAAATGGAACCAAAAAATAGTGAGATAAATAGAAAACAACTTGCAAGATTATAAACAAACAGCAATATCAATAGTCACAGTAAATGTCAATGGTCTGCACTCCAATTAAAAGGCAGACATTTTCAGATTGGAATATTACTATATCTTGTCTATACAATTTTAAAAATAGAAACACAGGTTAAAAATAAAAGAATGGAAGGACACACAGAAGGCCAAGAGACATATGAAAACAAGCTCAAAGTCACTAGTCATCCGAGAGATGCAAATCAAAACAACAATGAGGTACCATCTCACACCTGTCAGAATGGCTATCATCAACAAATCAACAAACGACAAGTGCTGGAGAGGATGTGGAGAAAAAGGAACCCTTGTGCACTGCTGGTGGGAATGCAGACTGGTGCAGCCACTGTGGAGAACAGTATGGAGTTTCCTCAGAAAGTTAAAAATGGAACTCCCATTTGACCCAGTAATCCCACTTCTAGGAATATATCCCAAGAAACCAGAAACACCAATCAGAAAGGATATATGCACCCCTATGTTCATAGCAGCACAATTTACAATAGCTAAGATTTGGAAACAGCCCAAGTGCCCATCAGCAGATGAGTGGATTAGAAAACTATGGTACATCTACACAATGGAATACTATGCTGCTATAAAAAAGAAGGGACTTTTACCATTTGCAACAGCATGGATGGAACTGGAGAGCGTTATGCTAAGTGAAATAAGCCAATCGGAGAAAGATAAAATTACAAAATCTCACTCATATGTGGGATATAATGAACAACATAAACTGATTAACAAATCTCACTCATATGTGGGATATAATGAACAACATAAACTGATTAACAAAAATAGATTCAGAGACAAGGTACAGCAAGGGCGGGGGGTCAATGGGGGAAAAGGAGACAAATGTAATACTTTAAACAATAAAAAAATAATAATAAATAAATAAAAGAATGGAAAGAGGCATACAACACAATCCTAATCATAAGAAAGATGCTGTGGCTATCTTAATGTCAGAAAAACGTACATTTCAGAACAAGAATATCACTGGGGATAAAGACATATTTCATAATGATTAAGGGTCCATTCATGAAGAAGATGCAAAAATATTAAATTTATGACCTCACAATATATGAAGCAATAACTGAAAAAAAATGAAAAGGAAGTAGACAAATCCAAAATTACATATTACCTTTTCATTCTGTTGACCTTTGTCGTTTAGCTTTTTAGTTTAGTGTAGTTTTGCTTCTCTATTTTTGCTTTTTTGCTGTGCTTTTAATGCAATATTGAAAAAATATTGTCAAGATTGATCCCAAGAAGTTATTTATGTGTTTTTCTCTTTCTAGTAGTTTTACAGTTTTGGGTTTTACACTTAATTATTTAGTTTATTTTGAGTTGATTTTTGTATATGGTGTGAAGTTAAGGGTCAAATTTTATTCTTTTGCTTGTAGATATACAGTATTTTCAACCCCATTTATTAAAGATACTATCCTTTCTCCATTGTGTGTTGTTGGTACCACTGCAAAAGATCAGATGACTATAGATAAATAAATTTATTTCTGAGCACTCTATTCTGTTCCATTGTTTTATATGCTTATTGTTATGCCAATACCATACTATTTTAACAATTTGAAATCAAGAAACGTGATGCCTCCAGCCTTATTCTTCTTTCTCAAGATCACTTAGGGTAGTCTGGGTCTTTTGTGTCTCCATATGAATTTTAGGGTTGTCTTCTATTTCAGTTTTTAAAATGCCATTGGAATTTTGATGTGCATAGCATTGAATCTGTAGATCATTTGGGGTAATATGGGCTTTTTAACAATTGTTACATCTTCTAATCCCTGAACATTGTGTCTTTCCATTATTTTTGTCTTTTAAAATTTCTTTTGCTTTATAGTTTTCAGCATTCAAATCCTTCACCTCCTTGGTTAAGTCTATTCCTATTTTATTTTATTTTATTGATGCTATTGTAAATGAGTTATTTTCTTAATTTTCTTTTTGTATAGTTCATTCTTTGTGTATAAAAACACCACTGTTTTGGGTATACTGATGTTATATCCTGTAACTTTACTGAATTCATTGCTTAGTTCTAACAATATTTTGGTAGAATCTTTAGGATTTTCTACATATATATGATCATGTCATCTGCAAACAGCCAGTTTTACTTCTTACTTTCTAATATAGCTGCCTTTCTATTTATTACTCTGAACAGGATTTCCAATACTACGTTGAATAGAAGTGATAAAAATGGGTATTCTTATCTTATTCCTGGTCTTAGATGAAAAATTTTCAGTTTTTCACAATTTAATAAGATGTTATTTGTGTGTTTTATCTTAATATAATGTAAGTTCAATTAGCAAATTCTTTTATATGCAGGATTCTGTGTTGTGCAGAGGAATTAAAATTAATAAAACAATGTTCCCATCAACAAAGAACTCACAGTCTTATAGAAGAGCAGCCAGCTGATGGAGGAATAAAGAGACACTGTGACATGCAGAGTTTTTTGAGCAGTGATTGTTTGCCCTATTTATTTCATGTTATAACATGAGAAATAATTTAGAAGAATGTGAATGAATTTTAGATCTGGTGCTTCACTAGCTTCTTGTTTCAGGAGCTCTCCTTTCGTCCATAGCCTTCCTTCCTTTTCAACTAGACAAAGCAAAATCTTTTTACAGTTTCTCATATAAATCTCCTCTTCAGACTCTTTTGATATGAATCTCCTGAAATATGAGTATAATATATTTTTGTATAATATTCGAGAGATTATAAAAGAGAATTGAGTCCTTCCTCTCACACTGTGATGGGACAAGATCAAGTTTCTCTCATTAACATCACCAAACATTTACACACTATATTACTATATAAGATGATTTTATAACAAGTGCTGTCTTTGCTCACCTATATATTGCATTTTTTATACAAGAAATTGTCTTCTGCTTATTTGCACCTGGTGCCTAGTGAATCTTAAGGACACTGTAGGTATGTAATAAATATTCCTTAATTTGTATGTGAAATTAAATTGTTAAGGACTTTATGTCTGTGTTCCCTCAAAGTTCATTTGTTGAAATCTAATCCCTGATGTGATGGTATTTTAAGGCAGGGCCTTTAGGAAATTATTAGGTTATGAGGGTGACCTTGTCATGAATGAGATGAGTGCCCTTAGAAGAAGAGGCCATAGAGCTAGCTTGCTCTTTCCACCATGTGAGGCTAGAACAAGAAGTCAGCAGTCTGTGACCCAGAGAGGTTTCTCACCCCATTTACCATGATCTCAGATTTCAGCCTCCACAACTGTGAGAAATAAATTTCTGTTATTTATAAGCCACCAATCAATGTTACTTCCTTATAGCAGCCTGAAATGACTAAGACAATATATCTAGAATTATCCTTAGGAATAATAATCTTTCTTCCTTAACCCCTATTTTAAGTGCTACCTCCTCACAGACCTTATTTTGATCTCCAGCTGCTTCTTTAGAAATATGATACCTATGAGGTAAATAAATTGATTTCAAAGCAAAATTTTCAACTTGCCACTTTTTATCCTAAAAATAGTATTTCTGACATCTAGATTTAATCATGGGAGCATTCAGTTTTGGCCTGGTCTATCAGATAATGCTTGGACAATAGATGCAATCTTGGCATGAGAATCAATAAACCTATATTCTAGTCTCAGTAACTTGCATCTCCCTTCTTCTTTTATACAAATAATGGTAAAATCATGTCCTAACCAATCCGCAGGGCAAAGTGGAAATTCACAGCAATACTTTCTTGTGGCTTAGGTGTTCTGGGAAATGTGCCATGTGAAGAGCACTTTGTATGCATTATTGTCATCTCTGATTTTCAGCATATACTAGTGAGTCATCAGTCATGTCTTATAAAATATATGATGATGAGCAAGATAGCATAGGAATTTTGACAATAAATGTAGAAAAAAAGCAACTTACAGATTTTCTGTATGCTTTTATAATGCCATTAGGCATTTCAGTTCCTGGTTGGAACAACAGCATTCATGAGCAGTTTTAAAAAGAAACATGACCTTGCCCTGGCTGGTTTGGCTCAGTGGATAGGGCATCGGCCTGCAGACTGAAGGGTCCCGGGTTCGATTCCCGTCAAGGGCACATGCCCGGGTTGTGGGCTCGATCCCCAGCAGGGGGTGTGCAGGAGGCAGCCGATCAATGATTCTCTCTCATCATTGATGTTTCTATCTCTCTCTCCCTCTTCCTTCCTCTCTGAAGTCAATAAAAATATATATTTAAAAAAAAAGAAACATGACCTCTCTCTCTATTTTTTTTAATTTATTGTTGAAAGTATTACAGATGGCCCCCTCGTTTATCCCCACATTGACCCCCTCCACCCTACCCCCCACCAGGCTCTATATCTTTTTTGACTGTAAAGTCTGGCCATCTGTCTATCTGTCTATCTATCTATCTATCTATCTACCTATCTATCTATAAAAACCTCAGTGATCTTTGTGACTGAATGGACCAGAACGCCAGAACGACTGGAATGACCAGTCAACCAGTCACTATGACGCACACTGACCACCAGGGAGCAGACGCTCAAAGCAGGATCTACCCCCTGGTAGTCAGTGCGCTCCCACAGCCAACCTCCCTCCCACAGCCAACCTCCCATGGCCAGCCAACCTCCCCTAGTCCCTCTCCCTGGCTGGCAGGCCCCAAATCCTGGAAGTGCCCACCAATGACAGCCCCTCAGTTCTGTCGCCTCTGTTGTCGCCACAGGCCCTGCCCACCTCCAGAACACCAGGAGGTGGCAAAAACATGCAAATAATCGGCCTGGCCCTGATCAGCCTGCCCAGATGGGGACTGGGCGAGATGGTCCAAATCGGCCCTGATTACCAGCCAGGCCTAGGGACCCCACCTGTGCACGAATTTCATGCATCGGGCCTCTAGTATAAATAAACTCAGGAAATAAAGTGAAGTAGATATTGGTCTAGGCCACTGGTTTCCAAATGTTGCTGCATGCAGTTATGATCTGAGGATCTCTAAAAATACTGATGCTTGGCTATCACCCATAGATATCCTGACTTAATTTAATTGATATGATGTGCAACCTGGATATTTGGATTTTTTTAAAAAGCTCCTCTGGTGATCCTAATGTGCAACCAAATGTGAGAACCACTGTCCTAAGCAATTGCCCAATCTCATTTCAGTCTTCTTTATCAACTTCAAGTTTTGGTCCTCCTACTCAGAATTTTAACTTGGTGAATATTTATTTAAAACCTAGAGGCCCAGTGCATGAATTCGTGCATGGGTGGGGTCCCTCGGGGTGGCCTGTGGGAATCTGGACAAAACCTGAAGTCCAACGCTGCCTGCCCCTCCTGCCTGCCGCTCCTGCTCATCCAGGCCCCACTGTGTTCAGTCAGTCCCAATGGGGAGAGGCTTGCGCCACCACAGTGGCACTCACCAGACGTAAGCTCTGCACCTAGTGCCCTCCCGAGGGGGAGGGTGTGTGGCCAGGATATGATGGGCCCTTTGGGCAGGCAGTGGGATGCCCAGGATCTGGATTCGTCCTGCTGACGTTCGCATTGGTTGTCCAGAGCCACCTGGCAGCCACTTTTATATCGTTTCTTCCATGCAGAGCATCTAGGGAAGGGACACGGCCACAGTGCCCGAGGCCAACTTTCAGGAGACCAGCGGTGCTGTAAGAATTGTGCCCGTGACGCAGGTCGGACCGTTGATGCCTGGCCCGTTCTCCCGGAGATCGGACCTGCAGGACTACTGAGGGAGTGAGTGGCTGCTGCCCCGCTGGTGGGCCGTAGGGACTGGTTGGTCACCTGAATGGCACTCCCACTGTGGGAGCACACTAACCACCAGGGGGCAGCTCCTGCATTGAGCATCTGCCCCCTGGTGGTCTGTGTGCATCATAGCGACCAGTTGACTGGTCAACTGGCCGTTCGGTCACTTAGGCTTTTATATATATAGAATAGATTGCAAGTCACATGCTTTATGCATAACCTTCCTTACTGTGATATGTGAAAGCTTTTACATTTGGTTCTAATTGTCCTTATCGTGTCCACTAATTCCAGGTGAACATTTTTATTTTCCCTGATCAGACTACCATTTTTATTTTTTATAAAATCCAGAAGAATATCTACTCTAGTGTTCACCTTCGCCTACAATTATTCTGTTTAATGAAATGTCCCTCTTGGATGTACAATGTCAGAGAGACATCGGCACACGGAGCATCACCTGGTTCTGTTTTCGGCAAGCTGTGCTCTACAAGCATTGAAAGCAATTGTGCGTGTCCCATTTCCTCAGGGCACCAAAGTATTCCAATGAATTAATCTGTTGCAAGGCATCTGTTGGAAAAACCTCATCTTTGTACCTTTGCTCAAGCTGCACATTTTCCTTGGAAAAACCTTTCCCATCCCCATCATCTGGTTTTAGGACTGTTGATCCCAGGATTGTGTTCTAGGGCTCAGCTTAAACATCCACTCTGAGACCAGAGCCCACTTTGTCCAGGGAAGATGGATCACTTCATCTTTGGGGCACTCACGGGGAAGCTGATGTTTCTATCATGGACCATAAAACTTTCTCGCACTCTCAGTTTACAGGGTGGCTCTCTTTAAGTGGCTATAAATAACTCAAAGGCAGGAAACATGTCTTACTTATCTTCATGTCCCACATCCCTATCACTGTACTTAACACTGTAGGTTGTCCAGGGAAGATGGATCACTTCATCTTTGGGGCACTCACGGGGAAGCTGATGTTTCTATCATGGACCATAAAACTTTCTCGCACTCTCAGTTTACAGGGTGGCTCTCTTTAAGTGGCTATAAATAACTCAAAGGCAGGAAACATGTCTTACTTATCTTCATGTCCCACATCCCTATCACTGTACTTAACACTGTACATGTTAATACTCCAAAAGAGGCATCCATTTACCCAGTGAATTAAATTGCTTTATTAATGATAGAATGTGGAGTTCAGAATCAACTGTGGGTATAAACTTTAATTCTGCTTCTACTAGCATATTTTTAAACACGTTACATAAATTTTCTAAGCCTAAATGGCTTCATTCATAAAGAGCTGTCTTTTGGGGCTGCTCTGAGGATGCTATAAGATGTCACAGCACATGCTTCTGCAAGTCTCATCTCTGGTAAATGAATATCAGTGAACATCAATGTCATTTCTACTCTCCAAAGCCTTTCTCCAGATTATAACTTTACCAGCACCATCTCTCCACACTCTAACCAAACTTGACCTGTTCCAATTATTGTCAGTAACAATTTGACAACCATCTTCCTTATTCTGTGATATTATTAAATGATGTTGAGCTCTGGTTTCTAAATATAAGAAATGAAAGTTTACTCTTATCAAAGTGCACATAGTTTAAAAAGTATATCATTAAAATTATGCCACTGAATCATGAAGTTAATCCAATGTCAAAGAAATGTTGCTCTTAGAAAGAATAGCAAAACAGAACTACATAGCACCTGGATGCTGATATCAACTTTTCCTACTTGCTGACACTCTAAATTAGAGTTTACAAAATCTAATATCTTAGAGTGAGAAGAGACTGGTACTAAGGAAAATTGAGCCCGTTCCTTCTGCTCCCATCTCCCCCTGCCACACCCCTAAATGAAAATAGCTGTTATAGCTATTTTTTTAATACTCACCTGAGGATATGTTTTTAATTGATTTTAGAGAGTGAGGGAGAGAGAGAGAGAGAGAGAGAGAGAGAGAGAGAGAGAAACATTGATCTTGAGAAAAACATAAATTATCTGCAACCTTTTGGTGCATGGGACAATACCGCAACCAACTGAGGCACCTAGCCAAACTAGTATTACATGAAATGTTAAAGGAACTTCTTTAAGAAGGAAAAAAAAAGATGAAAATATGAATAATAAAAATGGCAATAACTACATATCTATCAATAATTACTTTAAATGTAAATAGATTAAATGCTCCAATCAAAAGATATAGTGTGGCTGAATGAATAAGAACACAAGGCCCATCTGCAACAACATGGATGAACATAGAGGGTGTACTGGTAAGTGAAATAAGTCAGACAGAGAAAGACAAATGCCATAGTATTTCACTTATATGTGGAATCTAAAAAACATAATAAATGAACAAAGAAAACAGAAACAAACTCCTAAATACAGAGAATATTTTGATGGTTACCAGATGGGAGAGGGTTGGGGGGGATGGGTGAAAAGGGGGAGAAATTAAGATGTGCAAATTGGCAGGTATAAAAATAGTCATGGAAAGTACAGCATAGGGAATATAGTCAATAATATTGTAATAACTATGTATGGAATCAGATGGGAGATCAGACTTATGGCAGTGATCACTTTGTAAGTTATATAAATGTCTAATCACTATGTTATACACTTGAAAATAAAAACAACATTGTATGTCAACTGTAACTTAAACATAAACTATTAGTTTAAAAAATAAACAAAGGATATAAGACTAAAAAAAAAAAGACAAGGCATGAAAGAAATTTAAATACATATTACTAAGTGAAAGAAGCCATTTAGAAAAGGCTATACACTGAATGAGTCCAGCTATATCACATGCTGGAAAAAGACCAAAAAAAAAAAAGGCAGTAAAAAAGTGAGTGTTTGTCAGGAGTTGGGGTGTGGGAAAGAGGTAAATAAGTGGAACACAGAGCATTTTGGGGTAGAAAACTACTCTATATAATACTATAATGGTGAATACATGTTATTATATATTTGTCTAAATCCATAGAAGGTACAACACTAAGAGTGAACTCTACTGTAAATTGTGGATTTTGGGGGGATTATGTGTCAGTGTGGGTTCATCAATTGTAACAAATGTACCACTCTTTTGGGGATGTTGATAGTGGGGCAGGCTATGCATGTGTGGGGCAGAAGGTATATGGGAAATCTCTATACTTTCCACTTGATTTTACTGTGAACCTAAAACTCCTAAAAAAATAAAATAAAATAAAACCTATTTTTAAAGGCTCTGAAAATTTTCCCCTGGGTTTTTTTCTAGATTTCCCAAAAGAAATAACATACCTTAGAAGTTGTGAGATGTTCTATTTAAGCCCCTTGAAATCAATTTACAGAGAAGATGCCTAAAGTTAAATGATTTCAACAAACTCATACAATGTTAACTCCTTGGAAAAAGAATATCTTAAAATTAAGTAAATCATAAAAAGGTGTACAAATATGTCATATGCATTTCAAGTAATCATTTACAAACACGGAGCCCTACTCACCATCATAACTATTGTTAGTAATTGACAGAATATTAACCCAGTACTTCTCTACATGTAGAACAGAAGTCTATGTATCTTTGAAGTCTTTCCATTTCATTTACTCAACAAATATTATGTACTACTTAGTGAAATAACAGTAGTTTCAGGTAAAATTTGTAGTCCCTGTACAATATTTTTTTAAAACTGACTGTGGAGTGTGTGTGTGTGTGTTTGTGTGTGTGTGTGTGTGTGTGTGTGTGTGTGTGTGTGCTTATTTTGAAAAGACTAGACTAAAAGTTGAGTTTTAGGATGGGTTTCTCAATGTTATTTTATTACAATTATTTCTTCTTCACATAAAAGTTGAAGTTTGCATCAATTGGCAACAAAAGCAATTTAAACTCAATCCTTCCATTTCAAATATTAACTTGAAATTCACAAACCAAAAATAAAGGCTTATTAGGTAACAAAACACATGCACAAATACTTGTCCCTAAAAAATCCATCAAATTGTGACTTTCTACTGGACAGCAGTAACATCACTTAGAAATAAGTTATGTTCCTTATGAAAATGATCAACCAGCCAGATATATTTTCTTCTTGCTCTTCCTCCACACCATCCATAAAAGCAACCCCTCAAGCAGATGAGCTTTCAGAGATCATTTCAATAATAATGTGCGTTTTTTCTCTACACTTTACTCTCTGGGGTAAGCCAGAGTTTTGAATTTATGAACCACCTTAACTTCTCCAAGGGATGTAATTTGCCCTGAATTGAAGCATTTAAAGAATGTATCTTCCCCACAACTTTGATAAACTTTCTAAACTAAATACAAGCTAATAATAACATGACTATGGATATTTTAAATAATGCTTTTAGCTCCTATGAGCAATAATAAATAAAACTATTTTCCACTAATATTTTTTGTTATTAAAACATGATTAATTACATGTTTGTACCTGTATATTGCATAGTGCAAAAGATGCTAATGTTACATTATTTTGAGCTGAAAGTTTGTGTTGGTGCCCTTTTCTCTCCATTTATTGCTTGGCTTGTTGCATCAACACGAAGTGATGAAGTTTAATTACTTTTATGAAAATGAACTTAAAACTGTTGTTATTTTACACAAGTTCTAATGGCAATACCACTTTAGAATAAACAGCAAAAATAGACCAAGTGAGTCATAGTACTTACAGCATGCAAACTAATAGAAAGGAATTCTTATTTATTAGAACCACATTAGCTTTTCACTGACAGAAAATTAATTATCCTTTCCTGATTTGTTTGTTTTCTTTATGCTCTATGGGACTATTGCTTTGCTTCTGTATAATTCTCTAACTTGTTACTCCTCAGTATCAATAGTACAGCTATTACTTTCTTAGATGACACATGATGCGCTAGAATGTAACCATATAATAGAATTTATGGCATCTAATCTCCTAGAACACAGATTTTTTTAATCTAAAGAAAAGGGTCATACATTAAATTTGAAACAAACAGGAGAAGCAGGTTCTTCTGCTTGATTTGTGTACATGTGTTTTTGAGGAGATTGGAAGAATTTGTATAATTTTTCACAACTTGCAATAATTTTTCCTTTCTCTCTCATAGAATTCTATAATTTTTTTCTTATTCAATGACAAAAGTTGGATTACCAGCACCCCCACAGCTTTAGCAAGGGAAGAAAGGCATCTTGCAATGCTTGCTCAATGGCAGGCAGGGATGCATATAAAATTTATGTCAAATATTTACCAGCTATGTGACCTTAGGCAAGTTACTCAGTTGCAGCCAATGTTTTCATTAAAACTCCATGGGATTTTTATAAAGATTAAGAAATAAAAATTCATATAAAGAACTTAGCACAAAACCTGGCTAATAGTAGAAAGTCAATGCATGTTCATTTTCATCATTATTGTTGTCATCATTACTAATTTGTCCTTAATAAAAAACAGTTAAGTAGGCATTCAATAGATGTCAGTTTTTATCATTGTTAGTTTGTTGTTATAACCACTATTATTCCATCTTTCTTCGGGGCAATATATAAGCAGAGTGTATCTTACCCATCTATTCCTATCACCCTTCCAAACAGGATGAGATTTCCACTCTGGGGCTTAGAGGGATATTTTTGTGTGTATGTTTTTTCAATTCATTTACCATTGAGAGCATCAACTCTATTCCCAGCACATGTGGTAGAGGGAAGGTAGAAGTATGGGGTACAAACATTAATAAGGTACCTGGGGTCCATGCAGTGAAGACTGCTGATGGCAACTAAAACAAAATTAGAACCTGTGCTTCCCTCTTTCACAGTATTTAAATTAGCTTGAAAAAAATCAAATTAGTGAAGGAAAATTGGTCTCTTCCAGATACTTTCAGAAAAAAAAATAGTAATAATAAAAACGCTTGTCTGCCTCAGTTTACACCTGATTTATTTCTAAATAATGTTGAAAATAACAAATCCCAGTACACTTGGCTGTAACACAATTTGATCTGTTAGCAGCCAAGACCTTCCCTGAAATTCATTATAATCTTAGGACTAGTCCTAGAAGATGAACAAAGCAAAGAACAAAGAATATTATTTCAAGGTAATGGAAGTTTTGCCATAGTATCTTGGTAACTAAATGGAAAAAGAGGGAGATTTTTTAGGGCATACACTTACATGTAATTTATTTTCCTAAGGCACACAGATGTGCACATGATTAAATTTGTTGGGTAATTTATCACCACATGCGTATCAGTTCAAAACTATTTATAATCTGAAATATTTAGACATGATCATTTAAACAAAGTAGAAAATAATAAGAACAAGAAAAATGGAGACGTTGAGATGAAGCTTTCTTGTTACTGTTTTTCCCCTTATTTTTTTTGATTCACCCAAAAGTTAGATGATGCCCAAACTGCAAATAGTGGGAAGAGCAGGAAAATGCTGACTGAAATGTAACATGCAAAACAAAGGGAAAAGAAAGCAAATATGGCCAAAGAAAATCAAAAGTAGATAGAGAGAGGAAAAGAGAAAAATGGGACGTTAAGCAACTAACTAATAATAAACAACTAAAAGTGATAACAAGAAGATGGGGGACATCTGTAATACTGACAAAAATAAATAAATAATAACAACAACAAGGGGAATGGAAAGAACATTCAAATCAAGAGATCTTGGGCAAGTAAGAAAGAAGTAGCATAAAAATAAAAGAGAAATGAAAGAAACTCAGAGGAATTAAGAAAATGCAAAGTTGAAAATTTTTAACAATCTGAAAAACATAAAACAAAAGTGAAGGAAAAGAATAATTTTGCAAAATCTAGCCAGAAAACACACACACACACACACACACACACACA
>NW_005354726.1:322683-327387 GCF_000412655.1 Myotis brandtii | reverse complement strand
CTGGCTTGTGGCTGAGCAGAGCTCCCCCTGTGGGGGTGCACTGACCACCAGGGGACAGCTCCTGCATTGAGCATCTGCTCCCTGGTGGTCAGTGTGTGTCATAGTGACCAGTTATTCCCAGACGTTCTGCTGTTAGGGTCAATTTGCATATTACCATTTTATTATATAGGATATATATTTTTAAAGTAAATAAATAAATAAAATATGTCTGATTTAAAAATAAAAGTTCTAAATAATTGTATAAATGTTGTAGAGAAATTCTGTGACAAGAAAAGTATTTAAAACTCTGTGGATAAAAATTTTGTCAGTATATATGTCATCCTTCCTACCATTATAAAAGTTCCAAGTTAATACCAACAACCAATAATATAAATTTCAGTATCTAAAGTACAAAATATAACATACACTATAACTTTAAAAGGTATATGAGATTTATTATTGAACAAATCACTCACTTATTTTTAGTTATACTATTTTTTAATTTCTTCTCTTTTTACTTCTAGTATCTATTTTAAGCTTTTCAAAAACTTACATTGTTCTTTATCTACTTTAATTCAATATTTGATACATTAATTTTCTCTTCTTGTTTGACAAGTTTTAAAGACAACAAATTCCCCTTTGCTTAATCTCTAATTCATAATATTTTCATTTTTATTAGTTTCTATATATTCTGAAATCTTGGCTTTGGTTTCATATCTTTTTAATCTTTTTCATCTGCACTTGATTATATCAATAGGGAATTTTTCATTATATCTAGAGGATAGATACTGTTTTCTTTCTGTCTTATTCCCTGCTTTTATTTCAAAGTAGGACAATATCATTCACTTAGCAGGAAAAATAATTAGTAACTGATTGATGAATTATAATTAGTCTTATTTTCACGTTAAAAACAGAATAAAACATTTTTCAGTCATTTAGGAGCCATGAAATATGACATAGAAAGGAAAAGAAGAGGTGATGGAGGAGGAGAAGAGAAGGGAAAAAGAAGTAAGGAGGAGGAAGAGGAAAACAGTAAATCAGGATTTAAAAGCGTCAACAGGCCCCATACCTGACAATAATATACTGAATTCATCTGATGAGCCTATAGACTCATTTTCCTTATGTATAAGGCAAGAGCATTCTCTTGCATATGAAATTTAAGATTCTCGCATATAAACGTATATGTATATGTTATAGTTCAACATAATTAGATAGATGGCTGGATAATATACCTCTATACAAACATGTGCACATGTTTGTGTATTTTCATCATTAACTGATTAATCACATAACTGAACAGGGAATTGTAGCTTCTCTGAATTAGAAAGATAAACACCATCTAACTCACTGTCTAGTTCAACAACTCAAATGATGTCTAAATCTCCTAAGCAAAAACACCTACCAACAGTTCATGCCTCCTACTGTGAACACCTGTAGTGATCAGAAACATATTATAACCTGAATCAGCGAGTATATCTTTGAAATGCCGACTCATATAAAATGTGTTTTTCTGTAATGTCCTGCTATCTATTCTAATTGTGCCTAATGGAGCCACTCCAAGTAAAGCCATTCAATTTCACATAAAATCACCGATGCAACTTTTTCAGTCGGTATAAGACTACAGGACCCTAACTCAAATTCATACAGATATTAACTATCATAACGATAATATTAACTATTATACTTCACTTAATGACAATAATATTAACTATTATACTTCACTTAATAACAAATATAATTCATGATGATAATATTAATATTATAATTCGCTTAATAACAAATATAATTTATACTCCCTGCTTCAATGATATTTCCACCTACCTGTCCTCTAGGGGAGTATGTCAGTGTGGATTATAGGCCATTGGGTATCTCAGGTAAAACTCTTGTCCTCTTCCCATACCCCTGAGAATGTTACCCTTTGTGTCTCTGCCAGAGAAACTCTCTTCAGATCTCTTAAAAACGTCCATTGCCCTTTGCCTCGTGGAGTGAGCTGCTGCCAAGGGCCCACTGCAAGTCTCCCAGCGCTGAGGGTCCTAGGCCAGGCAGGCAGCGCACACAGCTGAGGACCATGCTTAATCCGGGAGATCGCGCCTCTATGAACGGGTCAGCTGCTACTCAACTATAATCATGCCTCCACATGGGAATATGTGTCAGAACTTAAAAAACCAAAATCCCAAGTGAAATCTCCTCAGTTTTTATATGTTGGCAACTATTTACAATTTTTTAAGATAGCAAAAAGATTACAAAAGAAAAATATGTCTATGGGTTGAATTTGACCCAAGGCTGCCAGTTTAAAATTTCTGGTCCAGACTTCTGATATAGCAAGAAGGGTGTTTTTTTTGTTGTTGTTTTTTGTTATTTTGTTTGTTTTTCCAGCATGAACTGGCTGTTAATTCTTCACTGGGTGTAAAGAGAGACTATATTTTAGTAACAAAAATCTATATGAATATTCGCCAAATATAAAATTTTGTAAATGAGAGGTATTAAGGATATTTGTGATGTTTTACTTACTATATTAGAAAAATTACTACTTTAAAGTCATAAGTATAGATGGTGAATTTCAAATGTAACTTTTCAGATTCTGAAACAGTTTTCCAGGGTAATATTTAATTTAATTAGATAAAAATGATTCTAAAAATAATTTTAGACCAAGGAGAATACTGTTACCCTGTTTACTCTAGGTAGTTTATAATCCCCAGATGTTCCTCCAGCAAATTTTACTTTAAAGATGTTACAGCCCTAGCTGATTTGGCTCAGTGGATAGAGCATCAGCCCACAGACTGAAGGGTCCTGGGTTTGATTCTGGTCAAGATCCCCAGCTCTGGTCAGTGTGTGCTGGAGGCAACCAATTAATGTGTCTCTCTCACATCGATGTTTCTCTCTCAGTGTCTCTCCCCTTCCCTTCCACTCTCACTAAAAATCAATGAAAAAATATCCTCGGGTAAGAATTTACAAAGAAAAAAAAAAGATGTTACATTAATTTTTAATCACATTTCCGAGAGATGGAAATAATCATTTTTACAATTCAAAGCAGAGATCAGCAAAGTTTCAGTAAAGAACCAGATAGCATACATTTTAGTAAACATTTTAGGCTTTGTGGATTTTATGATCTCGCCTGCAAATTTCCAATACACCACTGTAATGTGAAAGTAGCAAAAACAATATGTAAATGATGGCATGCTTGTTTATCAATCACATTTTATGTATTTACTAAAATTTGAATTTAATATAATTTTTATGTGTCATAAAATCTTGTTCTTTTGTGTATTTTTTTAACAATATAAAAATATAAGAACTATTTTTGGCTCATGGATCACACAAAAACAGGTAGTGGGCCAGATTTGGCTCACAGGCTGTACTTTGCTAACCTCTGATTTGAGGGTGCATCATTCCCAGTATCAAGATATCTGGAATACCAAATTACTTATAAATACTTAATCATTTTAAAATTATATTGCCAAATCAATAAGAGAGTGGCTTAGCAAGGGGAGTATCAGAAAAGAGAGAAGTGGTTTATTTGAAAAAACATATCTAAAAAAGTATCCATATTCCATACACACACAAAAAAGATACCATATCTTAACTGCTAATTAAATATCTCTGCCCACATATGAAATTTTCTTGTTTTACAAATCCATAGTCTATCAGAAAACTTAAAATTCCAATGGAGTTAACAGTACTCCTAATGGTTTTGCCAGCTCTGACATTGGCCAATTGTCCTTGAAGATTATATTTCTTGCTATCTTATCTTTTACAAACACACTAGAGGCAGCTAATAGCCAAGGGTTGTAAGACCAGTCCCTAACATATGGGCATCATGGGTAGATAATTTTAGTAGATATGTATTTCTTTTTTTAAAATATGTTTCATTGATTTCAAAGAGAGGGAGAGAGAGATAAAAACATCATATAATGAGAGAGAATCATTGATTAACTGCCTCCTGCACCCCCATACTGGGGATTGAGCCAGCAACCCGGGCATGTGCTCTGAATGGGAATGGAACTGTGACCTCCTGCTTCATGGGTCGACACTCAACCACTGAGCCAACCCACAGGGTATAGATATATTTTCTTGATCTTACCTTTTAAACATATTCCAAAGAAAACTTGAAATAGTTTGTTTAATAATTTGAAAACTTAATTTTATTAAATGTCCCTTATTATCACAATTATTATCCCTTATTTTTTTAAGAATTAAAGAAAGCTAATTATTTTGCACAATTCATAGAGGTTGTTTATATTATCAAGACATTATAAAACCACTTATCACACATTCTTCCTGTGTGTGCAGCTCTATCTTATATACTATAACTAGAGGCCCGGTGCACAAAAATTTGTGCACTCGGGGGTAGGAGGTCCCTCAGCCCAGCCTGTGCCCTTTCGCAGTCTGGGACCCCTCGGGGGTGACCACTTGCTGGCTTAGGCCTGCTCCCCGGGGGATTGGGCCTAAGCTGGCAATCAGACATCCCTCTGGCAGCCCGGCAGCCCTTGGGGGAAGCCCACTTGCCAGCAGGAAGCAGACTTAAGCTGCAGTCGGACATCCTTAGCACTGCTGAGGAGGCAGGAGAGGCTCCCACCACCACTGCTGTACTGGCAGCCGTCAGCCTGGCTTGTGGCTGAGCAGAACTCCCCCCTGTGAGAGCGCACTGACCACCAGAGGGCAGCTCCTGCATTGAGCGTCTGCCCCCTGGTGGTCAGTGTGTGTCATAGTGACCAGTCATTCCCA
>NW_005354726.1:317478-322197 GCF_000412655.1 Myotis brandtii | reverse complement strand
CCCAGCCTCTTTTTTTTTTTTTCTTTTTTTTCTGGGATTTATTTACCTTCTATAGCTGTCACTGGAGCTGAGAGCCAGCTCCATCTCTGAGGCCTGGCTCCAGCTCTGAGGCCATGGCAGGCTGAAAGCAGGTATCTGAGTTTGTTTAGCTTCTATAATTGAAACATTGTTGCATCCGGAGCTCAGAGCTGGGCTGAGGCAGGTGGGGAACCTTGGCTTTCTCCATCACTGGAGCAAGCAAGCCTCCTGCTTGCTTCAGCTGCATGACTGCCGGCCACCATCTTGGTTGGCAGTTAATTTGCATATTGCCCTGATTAGCCAATGGGAAGGGTAGTGAAGTTACAGTTAATTACCATGTTTGTCTATTATTAGATAGGATAGTTGTTCCCCTTTGCAAAGGTGTTGCATCCAGAGTAAATAAACTTCTGGGAGGATGTGAGTGGGGCTAAATGGTATTTTAATCATTTCTGAATATTTTCCTTCACATATTTCAAACATTACATCTGTTCTGAAAATACACAACACTACGAATATTAGCATTTTATACTTATCAGCATTTTATACTTAGGAGTTACTTAATGACTTCTGGGATAGATCAACTGGAGAGATAAGCTGACCTGTTCACTTTGTAAACAGCAATGGATGAATGTATCATGTTTCAAAAAAAAAAAAATCCTGCAAGCCTCATAGAATAATGCTAATAGAATGGCTTAATTAACATTATGTTCTATTAAAATCCTGAAATGGAGGTATAATTAAGTATTGCTAAAGTGTGGAAAATTTAAGGACAGGTAGATTTTTTTTGTGTTAATTGTTCTTAATGTTGCCAGCAATTTCATTAAAACCTTTGCTTTTCTTTTTTGGAAAATTCATTGATTTTATAAAATATAACTAGGTGTCATTCTAGTATCTTACTTGGTGATAAATCTCACAAGAAACTAAAGACCTCAGAAATCATCATTGTTTTTTTATGGTAGTGGTGGCTATAGTGATTGTGATGGTGATGGTGTGTATGTGTGTTTTTGCCTCTATGGCATTTTTAGACATTCAAATTATACAGAAAGTTCATCCAAAATGAAACAATTTTTAACAGGGAAATGAAGTGATAAAATTATTTATACACATCTACAGGGTTTTACTCAAATTGTCATTGACCAAACCTCCTTAGATTAACTAGCTATAAATATGTGATACTCTTAATAATATTATCTAACTCAAATTTAAACCCTTTAACCTTAAATAATTTATGGGAAACCAAAAATAGATAATCTGTGTTATGAAATCTCATTATATAGAATTCTAATAATTCTTTTAAAAAATAGGTTCTCTTTCTTTTCGCACAAAAGAATGTGATTTGCCATGTAAGTGATATTTCCTAGAATTTTTTAAAAATATGTTTTTATTGCTTTTAGAGAGAGGTTGGGAGAGAGACAGAGAGAGAAACATTGATGAGAGAAACATTGATTGGCTGCCTCCTGCAGGTCCTCTACTGGGGATCTAGCTGCAATCTGGGCATGTGCCCTGACCCAGAATTGAACCTGCAACCTCTTGGTTCCTAGATTGATACCCAACTGCTGAGCAACAGAAACTAAAGACCTCAGAAATCATCATTGTTTTTTTATGGTAGTGGTGGCTATAGTGATTGTGATGGTGATGGTGTGTATGTGTGTTTTTGCCTCTATGGCATTTTTAGACATTCAAATTATACAGAAAGTTCATCCAAAATGAAACAATTTTTAACAGGGAAATGAAGTGATAAAATTATTTATACACATCTACAGGGTTTTACTCAAATTGTCATTGACCAAACCTCCTTAGATTAACTAGCTATAAATATGTGATACTCTTAATAATATTATCTAACTCAAATTTAAACCCTTTAACCTTAAATAATTTATGGGAAACCAAAAATAGATAATCTGTGTTATGAAATCTCATTATATAGAATTCTAATAATTCTTTTAAAAAATAGGTTCTCTTTCTTTTTGCGCAAAAGAATGTGATTTGCCATGTAAGTGATATTTCCTAGAATTTTTTAAAAATATGTTTTTATTGCTTTTAGAGAGAGGTTGGGAGAGAGACAGAGAGAGAAACATTGATGAGAGAAACATTGATTGGCTGCCTCCTGCAGGTCCTCTACTGGGGATCTAGCTGCAATCTGGGCATGTGCCCTGACCCAGAATTGAACCTGCAACCTCTTGGTTCCTAGGTTGATGCCCTGCTGAGCAACCCCGGCCAGGCTATTTTCTAGAATTTTTATCTGAGACCTGGAACTTATCGGTTTTGTTTTAACGAGTACTTACTAGATCTTCCCACCCCATGGGAACACATACTATTTTGGAACATTTAAGAGAAACTGAAGCTGTCACACTATAAAGACCTATAATAAACCCAACTTTTGTATACTTGCCATCCAGCCTTAAAACAGAATTTTTATAAATCATTAAACTGAAAATATTCAACTGGCATTTTGAATATTAAGATATTATAAGAAAGCCCTGCAGTAGATACTAAGAGGAAGATTTTTAGTTATGTCTCTAATACTAATTAGATTACATAAGTCTTCAATAAGTCTTTTAAAATCTTTGTTCCTCTGTAAAATTGATTAACAAGGTCTGTCCAATGGATAAAGTTATTTTGTGTCTTGAAGAAGTTAATACATATGGAAATCTTTTGAAATTGATAAAATATTCTAAAATTTTAGATTACTATTGAATTAATTATACTTGCAATTACTTATGTATTAATTTTCTATTTTACTTATAGATATAATTAGAGTTACAATAATTTCAACCAATGAATGTGGGATTAGGACAGGATTATGACCATAGGACAAGTAAAATGAATCTGAAATTTAGAAAAATCTAGATTTCTTCCACCCTGCCTCAGCGTGTGTGTGTGTGTATGTGTGTGTGTGTGTGTGTGTGTGTGTGTGTGTGAGAGAGAGAGAGAGAGAGAGAGAGAGAGAGAGATCTTGACATTGGGAAATATACATTCAGAACTTTCAGTCCAAAAGCTTTTTTAGCATCTATTTCTGAGCATGATGGTGCATGTCCCAAGGAAAAGGCACTAGATTGAGGTCATGAAGTATTATGATTCACTTTGTTCACAGTCATACATTTAGAAAAATCTAGATTTCTTCCACCCTGCCTCAGCGTGTGTGTGTGTGTATGTGTGTGTGTGTGAGAGAAAGTGAGAGAGAGAGAGAGAGAGAGAGAGAGAGAGAGAGAGAGAGATCTTGACATTGGGAAATATACATTCAGAACTTTCAGTCCAAAAGCTTATTTAGCATCTATTTCTGAGCATGATGGTGCATGTACCGAGGAAAAGGCACTAGATTGAGGTCATGAAGTATGATTCACTTTGTTCACAATCATATCAACATAATCACAGCAACCAGAAGCAATTCATAAAGAGCTGCACGATGTATTTTCTGGTCATGTGTCTGGCTATTACAAGTTTTGTATTTAAAAAAAAAATTAAAGTGTCTCAACCAAAGCAAGTCATTTAGTAACCTAACAGACATCCCCACACTAATAAGTTGGAATACAGTACAATGACATATATGCTGCTAGTGAACTAAAATTCAATTGGGATGATAATATCAAGAATATTAATGATGTCATTAAAGGTTTACTCATTTAACACTGATTTTGCTCTTATTATTGGTTCATAGATGAATAATGGGTGATCTGTTTGTGTAAATTACTAAAATTTAAGATGAAAATGTCCATAAGACTAAAGACTACAGTATCTGAAACAGGCTTCAGAATTCAAAATACTTCAGTATTCAGCAGCATTTGCTAAATTGTTATTCTTTAATATTATACATAATACACACTTGCTTTTAAGAATGCTCAATACAAATAAATTAGTCACCTGTAAGTCTCCTCCCAATAAAATATTTGTTAAATCTTCTCCAATGCAGGTTAAAATCCATAATAATTCCTAAAATCCTTTTCCAATATAACTTACTCATGTTAGCTGCTGGTATTAGTAATCAGTTGTAGGTTCTAGTCAAGAGAAAAATATCTCTTAACACCCTTTGACTAATCTTTAAGTGACCTATGTATATCAGCATGGATATTTATTACCCATTCACTTGGCATAGAAACTTAGAGCAATTCAGAGAGTAAAATTTGGATATTGTTCTCCAGTAACATAGGATCCAAGAGGAGAGCAATACACAAGGAAATTTCCTCTGAGTACAAACAGAAATATCCATAGCAAATATTACTGGTAAATATTTTAGTTTCACAACTCTAAAGCAAAAGAAAGAAGGATATGGTCTACTGGAGACATTTTATATCAACTTTTACCTCTCTCAGGAAATATTTATTGGTTGTTTGTAATGGTGGCTTTGTTACAACCCATCTACGCCACTCTCAGCCTGGGTGACCAGATGATGGGTTAGAAGACACAGCTTGGTTATTTGTCTAAATACCTAGAACACTATACCACATTGTTTCATGTGTAATCAAAAACCAATGTTTACTGTTGACAATTATTTCCTATTTTTAAATTCGGTTTCTTCAAAAGTAGTATCTTAAAAGTGAAATCCATGTCTTAGGCATATATATATATATATATATCCTATCTAATAATAGACAAACAGGGTAATTGACTGTACCTTCGCTACGTCTCCCATTGGCTAATCAGCGTGATATGAAAATTAACCGCCAACAAAGATGGCGGCTAATTTGCATACTGCAGGCAGGG
>NW_005354726.1:308372-316185 GCF_000412655.1 Myotis brandtii | reverse complement strand
AAACATATCCTTGAACAACTGGAAGGCATGTACTACATATTTACTAATTGTTGACTGATAAAAGCCAACTTAGTAAAATTTACCCAATAATGTTTAAATAGTACATTCAGTGATCTGAAAAAATTTTGAAATCTCACCACAAGCTCAATAACATATAACACTTTTTTATAAATGTTGGTATCCCTGAAAAAGATAGTGAAACATTTTTTAGCCACTACTTATGTCCTAATAATTCAAAGGTCTGAAAAAGTCCCCAAATTAATTTAAAGTCCTACTTTATAAATTAAGAATTTGTCTGATTAAGGAAATTTAATTTGGGTCATATATTCTTTCTAAAATTATAAACAGGTAATAATTCAAAAAAAGTCAAGATGTGTTTGTATATCATTTACAAAAATAATAAACTAGTAATCAATCATAATTGCCAGGTAATTTTTCAAGAGCTCATCAAATTGAGATCATAATTATAATACTGTTTCAAAGCATAACTTAAGCATTCTTAATAAAGATGCATGTTTTAAATGGTGACACTTATTAATATAAATTTGTATAATCTCTCATTTTCTAAACAATAAAAAATATCTGTCTTTTTAAAGGATATCTCTCTCAATTTGAGAAATAAAGGAGACCTTTACTGTGGGCAAAAGCAAAGACTAATAATAAAATCCAGGTAACATTTAGAATTTCCATTTGTTTTTCAAATTTTTAAAAGTAGTTCTCTTCCTTTTTATTTGTATTTAAAAAGTAAGTGTGTGTCTGTGTGTGTGTGTGTGGTGTGTGTGTGTGTGTGTGTGTGTGTGTGTGTGTGTGTCTGTGTTTACATGAAGAAGAAAGAACAAATTTCCCCATCTCTTCTTTCTATTTTTATGTCTCTTGCGCCAGGATAGTCCTGGTGCAGTCATTTCTCTTAGAGTGTTTGTGACTTTTGGTAAAGCACCATGTTCATGACTCTTCTTAGACAAAGGATCTCCTCTGAGACTTTTTTCTCAAAAAGGAACTGGAAGAATAAATTGTGGTATCAGGGTGTGATTGAAAGAAAATGGATCTAGGGAAATCACAGCAAAAAGAAAAAAAAACTGTAGCAGAAACTCAGATCTTCTCTGTCTCCACTTCTTCCCAATCACATGTTATTTCTCATTGTTCCATTTCTCTAAAATATATTTGCAATAAGTGAGGTTGAGATATAGGAAAACTAAGTGAAGCCTTTATAGATTCTAGAGTTACTAGTATGTTACCACTTTATCAAGACTTCCCTCAGGCAAGATTTAAAATGTAGTCATTTACACAGCATATAGTATCTACAAGTTAAAAAGAAAGAAGATGTTGCTTAGGAAAAGCACATCTAATAAGAGACTAAAGATAAATTGCCTCCTTTTTTTTTAATCTGCTGGTGTGAACACTGACATGTTGGGAGTTTCATAAAACTTTTTTTTAATTCACACAATCTTGTGATATTATACTATCCTGGAATGTAGAATTGGTTGGTGGAAAAGAAGAAACTTTTCCTTTGGGAGAATCCTATATGTCCACTGAAGATAATGTCTCTGAAAAATAATTATTTCCATAGTTAACAATCACAATAAAATGTTAAGTGAGATAAAGATATGTATTCTATAATAAAATATTAAGTGGAAGAATATATATTTTCATACCCTCATCATATTTAGCTTTTCCTATAAATAAATTCCTTTTTAGCTGTAACATAAATGCATTTAATTTATTCCTACTAGAAACAGAAGTCATATCAAGTAAGTAGTAATTACTTGCCACACATATCTATCAAGAACTAAGTAATATTTTAGTAGTATTCAAAAATATCAGAATGTATTAAGACAAGATATCACCCTTAGCAATTCTTTTTCAAATATAAGTCCTCTGTACTTTTTATTTCACCAAGAGAATGAGCTAGTAACTAACCTATTGTCTGAGGATCTAAATTCCATTTGCCATAGTACTACAAGACCTTAAAATGTACAATAGCACAACCCTTCTTAAGGTAATGCATATGTGCATAAAAATAGAAATTAATGTTTTATATGGAATACACACTTCTTCTGTTCATTATCATTTGCCCAACAGGCCAACTAGCCCCTGAGTCACCAGACTAACAATTTCAAGTCCCCAGTTCCCTGTAAAAAAATAATCATAACACCTTTCAGAAAGCAAAAAACATTAATTTCAAAAAATTTTGGAAACCTGCAAAAAGAAACCAGCCTTTTCATTAGTCTTGTAAAATTTAATGACACTTCCACTTAATATTGGCTTTCTTTTATTCAGGATTCTGTCTTTTCAAGTTAGCATTTATTCCTTTACCACAGCTCATTAAGCAAAGAAAAAAGAAGATATGAACTGCAAATTAAATGGTTCATGTTGGCCCTTTAGGCAAAAAAAAAAAAAAAAAAAAAAAAAAAGACATCCATACTCCCTAGACAATTATGTAGATTCCAAAAGTCAATAGGAGTTCCCTATTAGTTGTTTTCCACTACATATTATATTTAATATTTCCTTGATAATTCTTCCTTGAATAAATATTATAAGACTTCAGCTTAATTACATAGTCAGGACAGGAAACTTGGCAAACACACACACACAAAAAAAACATGAAGGAAAAAACTTCCACTACCGCCACTGCGCTCTAGCCGTGAGCCTGGCTTCTGGCTGAGCGGCGCTCCCCCTGTGGGAGCACACTGACCACCATTCAGCGTCTGCCCCCTGGTGATCAATGCGCATCATAGCGACCAGTTCTGTAGTTCGGTCGATTTGCATATTAGCCTTTTATTAGATAGGATGCTTTCAGTGGTCCATATAAGAGAGGTAGAGAAGGATTCAGGAAGAGCAGTGGACTTTTGGCTTTACTGGTATACATATACTCAACAAACATATTATTACTATGACAAACAATTTACATAAATATATAGCCTTAGAGAAAATAAGACTGTCTCAAAAAAGTGTTTTAATTCCTTCCTTCTCATTCCTCATTGGTATTTCACCAAGTATAATGATTATTTTTTTATTCCAAGATTTATAGCAATAAGAGGAATATTTGCTTTTGTTAAGGATATTTCTCAATTTTATATTTTTTATTAAAGTATAGTTGACATACAATCTTATATTAGTTTCAGGTGTACAACACAGTGATTCACTATCTATTTACCTTACAAAATGATCACCATGACTATTCTAGTAATCTCACTGTACTAGGTTATGATATTATTGCCTATATTTCCTCTGCTGCAGATTGCATTCCTATGCTTTATGCATTTATTTTGGCTACTCTAAGATATACTAGTCTTTACATTGAAAATACCCCTGAACACCTGGTAAATAATAAAAAATAAAATTATAAACAATCATAAACTAAACCTGCTTAGAAATATAGGGTTGTTGTTTTTTTATTTCAACCAGGAGTAAATTAAAATATTGTTTAAATATTTAGACCCTGGTAGATATGCAGATGGATTCTCTGTGTGAGTGAAATCTGAAATAAACAGAACAAAATAGCTAAAATAGCCAAAGTGGCAAATTTATGGCTCAGAAATCTGGCTGCCTCTAGGGTATAATTGCATTTCTTTCCAGGGAACCTCACACCTTGAATTAATGAGAACATTTGGATATTTTTTTTAACTTTATCTTCATTTTATAAGTAACAGATCAAAATAGAAGAAACTATAAAAATGGTCCCATGAACCTTTACCAAAAACAATCTTAGACTGACCTTTTCAGGAACAGGTCTCTTTAAGTACAACAGATTTCCTGTATAGCTAAATAGCCAACAGCCTGACAATGTTGTATAATTCTTCTAAATTAATAATGAGTTTACAATGCTGGAATACCTATAGAAAATAAAAGAAGTCTATCATTTCTACCTAAACAGGCTGCTTAAAGAAATCATTTTTTTCATTTAGAATAACTTGGCAATGTAGTCGATTGCAACTTAACCAATGGGTTCAACAAATAGATTGTGTTCTAAAAGTCCATTTGCAAATCTTTTGTTTGGAAATTAAAATACATTATTTACTTTGCATACAAACAATGTCAGATTTAGTTCTAGGCAGGCCGCTAAAGCCTATTTGGTGCCTAATTTAATACATGTAACATATTCTACAAGTACTACATAATAGAAACCACTTTTTAAATATTGATTTTCATAAATAATTAAAAAACTTCTAACTTGGAACTTGAGAAATGCATCATCCCCTGCTAAGGTGGTAGCTAGAACTTCCAACTTCCTGTATATTCCTCTTCCTAATGCAAGGCAGAATCAACATACAAAACTATAAAATGCCTTTATCTTGTTAATTGGCTTTATTCCTCAATAGAAGGCAAAATTCCAGGAGGGCAGGGAACACAGGCAGTTCTCAACAAAACAAGATGGAAATGAGGGGTAACTACTAGTAGTAGAATCAATATTATGATTGAGAGGTTGAGCAGAAAATGATGATATGAAAGATACAAAGTAAGTAACATTTAATTAGAAATTCCATGAACAAGCTATATAGAAGCCAAGGTTCAAATAAGGTATTGGCTTTGAATTAGATCAAGTGGGCTTTAAGAAAAACCCAACACACTCCAACACAGAGATAAACTTATTAAGAAGCTGAAGGAGCCCTAGCTGGTTTTGCTCAGTGGATAGAGCACAGGCCTGCGGACTGAAGGGTCCCAGGTTTATTTCGGTCAAGGGCATATGCTCGGGTTGTGGGCTTGATCCCCAGTAGGGGGCATGCAGGAATCAGCCAATCAATGATTTTCTCATCATTGATGTTTCTCTCTCTCTCTTCCTCTCCCTTTCTCTCTGAATCAATAAAAATATTTTTTTAAAAGAAGCTGAAGGATAACAAATGGATGGTAATAAAAACATATGTTTGTTCCTCCAACAGAAAAAAAAAGGCAATGAGAAATTTCAGGAGATAAAAACTGTGTAAAAATATTCATTTCAGAATACCACGCAAACTAAAATGTGGCATGGTTTTCAGCAATTGGTAGAATTCAAAAAGGAAGGACACATTTGAAATTGATATTAGACATAGGGATCTACCTTTGGAATTCGAGAAAACAATGTAAATTTAGTAAATTAATTTCCTCTTCACTGAACAGTATTTGCATCATCATAAGCAATTTTTTATTAGTTGTCAACTTTTAGAATTAACCTATAGACAAAACATCATGTTTTTAAAAATAAAAAGAATCTGAATGTTATCAAGCTTTAACAAGGTAAAAGTAAACATGTGTCTAAAAAAGTTGGGTGACAGGAATAGAGAAACTAGGTGGTCAAAAAGACAAGAGTACTAATAGTCTAAAAGTACAGACTCCAGGCTGGCATGGCTCAGTGGTTGAGCATCGACTTATGAACCAGGAGATCACAGTTTGATTCGTGGTCAGGGCATATGCCCAGGTTGCAGGCTTGATCGCCAAAGTGGGGCATGCAGGAGGCAGCAGATAAATTATTCTCTCTCATCATTGAAGTTTCTATCTCTCTCCCCCTCTCCCTTTTTCTCTAAAATCAATAAAAATATATATTTTTAAAAGTACAGAGCCAAGAGATACCACCTACAGTTAAAAGAAAAATATATCTACATTACAGATACTCCTTACATTATATTGCTAGAAATTTCATCAAGAAACTAGAGCCCTAGCCAGTTTGGCTCAGTGGATAGAGCATTGGCCTGAGGACTGAAGGGTCCTAGGTTCAATTCTGGTCAAGGGCACATGCCAGGGTTGTGGTCTAGATCCCCAGTAGGCGGGTAGACAGGAGGCAGCCGATCAATGATTCTCTCTCATCATTGATGTTTCTATCTCTTTCTCCCTCTTCCTTCCTCTCTAAAATCAATAAAATATATTTTTTTTAAAAAAGAAAAACTAGAAAAGAATTATGTAAGTACATACATTGGAGAATTGGCAGGTAGAAAATGATAGATGTAAGTTAGTCCTCTTTTTCAATGATAGTAAGAAAACAATCATTTCTAGGATTGATAACTCAAGAAACAGCTGTATAAACATACTGTTTTGAAATACTAGGGAACCACAAAACAAGGAAACAATTAAAAGGGGTTTTAAGTGCTCTCAAAGTAGCTCAGATAGCTGTTTTTTTAATATAGGCATTTCTGTGCCATTTGATTTTTTAAATATTTGTGTGTAATATTTTGATTTTTACAAATATTTTATGTGATAAAGGAGAAATAAATACAGCATATACTGTATACCCTCAATAACATGCAGGAGCAGACTCAGTATGAGTTCTGAGCAGCACTGTATAAGCCAAAGTATAGTTTGGAATTCCAGGAGCTCATAATCCTTAAGGTACCAAGAATCATGAAGTCAGAGACAGTAAAAAGCCCTTTGGCTGTCCTCAGTCCAGTAAAAAACCCTTTGGCTGTCCACGGTCCAGTCAGACCCAGAGGCTCCAATCCCCACTGATGAGCTAAGCACATTTTTAGAAGTGTTCACCTGCTGCCCTGGTGTGGCTCAGTTGGTTGGAGCATTGTCCCATACTACACTGAAAGGTCATGGGTTTTATTATAAGTCAGGATACATCCAGACATGTCCAAGTTTCAGGTTCGATACCAGATCAGGGTACATACGGGAGGCAACTGAGTGATGTTCTCTCTCACATCGATGTTTCTCTCTCTCTCTCTCTCTTCCTCTCCCTTCATCTCCCTCTAAAAGTCAATTTAAAAAAAAAGTATTCACCTACCAATTACATATGGAATAGGCACCTCATCAAACTTCAGAGACACAAGCAGTTAGTCAAACTTGAGAACAGCCTCTCCCAGCCCCTGGCATAAAAGCATGCTCTCTGGTACAGTTTCTCTGTGAGTGTCATCTGAGCAGGTCTGTAGGGACTTTGGTAAATCTATGAAAAGCAGTCTTGCTTGAGAGATGAAATTAGCATGCTCTGTGTAATTTTTCTAAAATCACTCTCCTTTCAGACTTTATAGATATTATTATTTTTAAAAGACTATATGTATGTTAGATAACTTAAAAAATGACAGTGGGGAAGTAAAGCATGGTAAGGGATAATGTGTTGACATTTTAGATGGCATATCTAGGGATTTTATTGAAAAGACTAAAGAAAATGAAGCAGCTGGTTGTGTAGGATACGGGGAGAAAGGGAACAGCAGCTGCAAGGACCCTGAGGGGCAGTATTTAGAAGTTAGGTGTGAGATATAATGGGGGTTGGGGCGGGGAATAGTGTGACTGGAGAGGTAGAAACATCATATAGAGTCCTGGTCGACGTTAAGACTTTGGGATTTACTCCGACAGGAGAAACATTGAAGATTTTTGAGCAGAAGAATAGCATGATGTGATCACTTGGGCCACTGGGTTTATCTGAAAACATGCAAGGCTGAAGCAGTGAGACCAGTGGTGGTGATGAGAAGTGGCTAAATTCTGGTATTATTTTTAGGTAATGTTGATAGGGGAGAAAGAGAGGAATCAAATAGTAAATCCAAATTTTTAGAATATAAACTGGAAGAATGGAGTTGTGGATTTACTAAGATGTGGAAAACTCAAGGAGAAAATGGTGGTGGAGGGGGCATGTCAGGAATTCAGAACTATCTTGCTAGAACAACTCTTTCTAGATAAAAAGAGATCATATTCCTATTTTCACCATAGTAAAAATCTGAATCAAAATGCTTTTTTTTTTTTGGTAAATGAAAAAAAGACCATTTAAAAATTTTAACTATTACTAACAGTATCAATTTTTAGAGTTTTTTAAATTTTATTTTTTTCTTTATTGATTAGGGTATTATATATGTGTCCTTATCCCCCCATTGCCCCCCTAATCCCCCCCTCCTGCCCCCCCCCCCCCGGGGCC
>NW_005354726.1:304730-308355 GCF_000412655.1 Myotis brandtii | reverse complement strand
ATTCGTGCATATAAGTCCTTTGGTTGATCTCTCCCCCTTACCCCCACCCTCCCCTACCTTCCCTCTGAGTTGTTTACAAGGCCTATCTCTGGAGTACTTCCTTCCTGTCCCAAAAATGTATTGCAGGAGAATCTACCTGTAATACAGAGATTAAGCCTGCAAAGGAGCAGTTCATTTACTTTGTCCTGGAAAAAATATCGTTAATCAAATTTATAGATGAATGAAATCACTTCTTCCATGTTTATTAAAAGTCATTATGAAAATGTTATCTCTGGGCTCAGCTGACAATTCTAAACTTAATGTGGCTTTTAATCAATGGCTACAAAATCAATTCTGTCATCACTGGGCACCTTAAGGAAGCTAAGTTACTACCAGTCAAAAAGTGTTTTCTCTTGGATTTATATCCTTACAGATACATATATTTTTGTAAAAGGAAACTATAGGAAAAAAATTAGAACCATGTTTTCCATAAGGTAGGGCTGTGTGGTGGATGGTGGAAAAGGCCCTCATTTAGGAGAAAAAAATGTAGTCTGAACTCCATCATCTACTGCATACCAGCAGTGTGATCCTTAAAAAGGTACCCAATATTATTGAGCAGCAATAGATTATCATTCTTTTTTTAAATATATTTTTATTGATTTCAGAGAGGACGGGAGAGGGAAAGAGAGATAGAAACATCAATGATGAGAGAGAATCATTGATCGGCTGCCTCCTGCACACTCCACTCTAGGGATCGAGCTCCAACCCGGACATGTGCTCTGACTGGGAATCAAATCATGACCATCTGATTCATAGGTCAACGCTCAACCACTGGGTTATGCCAGCTGGGCAGACTTTAGAACACCTTCTTATAGCTTGATAATATAAATATAAAGTAGTATTAATCTTATAAATTACATTTAATTGTTTTTATAAATATAGGTAATTATTTGTATTTTTTATCGAAGAATTTATTTACTCATTCAAATATTATTGCTTAGTTAGTGCCCTGCTGATCAAACTTTAAAGTAAAGCTCTTCATTTTCTTGGGAAGTACAAGAACGTTTTCAATGCAGGTAAAAGATGGATGAATGGATGAATGGATAGATAGATCAATTAATCAAATGATAGTGTACATGAAACTGCTTTATAAAATTCGAAGTGCACTTTCAATGTTGACTGTGAGTATAAAGGGGAAGTATTCACCTGCCTTTATAATATACTAGGGGCCCAGTGCACGAACTCGTGCACCTTGAAAGGAACTGTGGGCCACTAGGCTGTGGTGGGCACAGGGATGGGTCTCAGCCCATCCTCCACGCCCCAGTCCGGCCCCTCCTGCCGCAGCCCCTGGTCCCCTCTCTGCCAGCAGCTCCACTCCCGCTGCCACCACTCCCACGCGCTGACAGTGCCAGCCCTGTTTGCACCCACTGACAGCGTGGAGCAATTGGGGCCGGCGCCAGCAGCGGGTGTGAGCGGGACCTGTGCTGTCAGTGGGTGTGAGTGGTGGCTGCTGCCCCTATCACCCCTCAGGAGCAGGGGCAGGTGGAGAAGCCCTGAGGGGCAATCAGGGCCAGCAGCTGCCGCTCGCACCCACTGACGGCACCAAGCGATTGGGACTGGCGCCAGGTGCTGACAGCAGGTGCAAGCTCCGGGAGGGACCACGGTGCATGGGAGCAAAGAATTTTCAGTAACTACCAGAGGCTCACCCCGATGACAGCGACTGGCACCCTGCCTTGGTCTGGCATCCCCGCTCACCTGCTCCACCATCCCACCGTGGGCAATGCCCACCATGTTCCGCACTCTGCTGCCTGCTACCTATGCCTGCCATGTTCTACGTGCACCCCCTGGTGGTCAGCGCACGTCATAATAATCAGTTGTTTGGTTGTTTGGTCTATTTGCATATTAGCCTTTTATTATATAGGACTATTTTCCTATACAATAACAACAAATAATAGAATTTAGGTTTTGAAGGTGTCTTGACAATGCATGTATTAAATTAATGTTAAGCCACACTGCCACCTTATGAGGAAACTCGATAGCTGTTTTTATTCTCTACCCCAAAATATATTTAGCATAGTATTTAGCACTTTCCATCAGAAGATATTTAAAAAAATGGTACCACTAAGATTATCCAACTATAAAATAGACATAAAAATATGACCCAATCTAAATATAACCCTCATTAAAATTTCTTAAGAAGAAATTACAGTAAAAATAGAAATTCTCTTGTAATTCACAGTCAAAAGAAATTAAGTCCTATTGCTCCTGTGAGTTAAAATTCCTAAGAAAATCGTAGTCCAAAATTAATCCTCCTCAATTTCTTATTTTACCCAATCTCAAGAGGGTGAATTCTCCATGCTGGGGAGAAGCAGTCTTCATCAGCTCCAGACTATATCATTCTTTTGGAGGCTCAACTGAACCCCCTGCGTGCACCCCCTGGTGGTCAGCGCACATCATAATAATCAGTTGTTTGGTTGTTATCACTAAGTCTCTCATAATATGCATTTTAAAGGGTCTAAAAAGTTAATAGGACATAAAAGATTATCACAGCATTTGTCCCATATCCATGAAATTTATAAAAAAAGACACATTACTCAGCTCCAAAAAATTCTCACAGATACAATTATGCTTCCAAATTGACTATTCATAATGCCAAATATCACAAAAGAGTCTCAGTGTATCTGAGTGAAGGAAAGTGGAACACAATTCACAACCTGTGAAATTAAACTCAATTCCACCAAAGGGGTAATGGAAGCAGTGAGTTTATCAGGGGCCAAAAACCACCTAATGAGATGATCCCTAACCTTAAGTTGCTTTTTCTGTGTGTTTGTTTTTACAATATTGGAAAATTGCAAAGGTCAGGCTCAGTCATTTTGGGTGCTTTCTTTTCTATTCAAACCCTATTAATTTTTATTTCTTCTTTCAGCTCTATGTTTCTTGTATCCCAGTGTTGAGTTGTCAGCATTCTTTAATGACACAACCTTCATTATAACTTCTAACAGATATTTCATTCCTGTGTCTCATTAGCTATTTCTGCTGCCTCTTTCTTATAGAATACTTAATTTTAAATAATCCTCCTAAGAAAGGGCTCTTTTTTTCTCCCACAGTTGACTCAGATAAATAATCACATCAATGGTCTTCTGTATTAAGTTTGCTATTGATTCTTGTGCCCTACTATTTGCAGCCAAGTGATGACCAATAGTGCTTCTCAAAACACTGTCATTTACCTCACACCCATTAGAATGTCTATTATCAAAAAGACAATCTATCTACACTAATAAAAGAGAAACATGGTAATTAGCATACGACCGCTACCCTTCCCATTGGCTGATCAGCATATCCTTATGCAAATTAACTGTCAGCCAAGATGGCGGCCAGCAGCCATGCACTGAAGTGAACAGGGAGGCTTGCTTGCTCCAGTGACGGCGAACTCCAACGTTCCCCGCCTGACTTGCCGGCCTCTCAGCTGCAACTCTAAGCAACTATGTTGCAAATATAGAAGCTAAACAAAACCCCAGAAACCGGCTTTCAGTCAGCCAGGCTTCAGCCAGCCTGATCACAACATTGTATCAATGTTTTCAGCAGCCGAGGCCTCAGAGCTAAAGCTGGCCCGGAATAAAAAAAAAAAAAAAAGGAGCGGTTGGGG
>NW_005354726.1:291385-303624 GCF_000412655.1 Myotis brandtii | reverse complement strand
AAATTTTTGTGCACTGGGCCTCTAGTATATATATAAAAGGCTAATATGCAAAGTGTCCCCGCGGGAGTTCGACTGGGAGTTCTATTGCTTGCTATGATGTGTGCTGACCACCAGGAAGTGGCACAGAATGAAGGAAGGCCTTGGCCAGCAGCTAGCAGCCAGGGAAGGGAGGCCCCAGCCGGCAGCCAGAAGGGCCCGATCAGCCCTGATCGCCAGCCAGGCCTAGGGACCCTACCCATGCACGAATGTCATACACCAGGCCTCTAGTAAATAATGTGTTGTCAAGGATGTGGGAAAAAGGGAACCACAGTGCACTATTGGTGGGAATGTAAATTGGTGCAGCCACTATGGAAAACAGTATGGAGGTTCCTGAAAAAATAAAAAAATAGAACTATAATATAATACAGCAATTCTGCTTCTGGGCATTTATCCAAAGAAAACAAAAAAACATATTCAAAAAAATATATGCATGCCCATATTCATTGTAGCATTATTTACAGCTAGAGGCCTGGTACACGAATTTGTGCATGGGTGGGGTCCCCCGGCCTGGCCAGTGATCGGGCCGATCAGGGTCATGGGAGGTTGGCCAGCTAGGGGGAGGGACCATGGGAGGTTGGCCAACCAGGAGGAGGGGCCACGGGAGGTTGGCCGGCCATGGGAGGTTGGCTGTGGGAGTACACTGACCACCAGGGGGTAGCTCCTTCATTGAGCGTCTGTCCCTGGTGGTTAGTGCATATCATAACGACTGGTCAACTGGTCGTTCGTCATAATGGCTGCTTAGGCTTTTATATATATAGATAGACAAAATATAGAGACAACGCAAGTGTCTATTAGGATAATGAATGAATGGATAAAGAAAATGTAAATACTAGTACATAACAATGAAATACTATTCAGCCATAAAAAAAAAAAAAGGAATCTTGCCATTTGTGACAACATACATAGACCTTGAGGGCATTATACCAAGTGAAATGTCAGACAAGTAAGAGAATACCATCTGATCTCTCTTATATGTAGACTATAAAAACAAAACAAAATAAAACAAATAAAAAAGCTCAAAGATACAGAGAACAGATTGGTGGTTTCCAGAATGGAGGGAGTTGGGGGAGGGGGCAAAATGTGTGAAGAGGGTCAAAAGTTATAAAATGAATAAGTCATGGGGATGTAATGTACAAAATGGTGAGTATAGCTAGTAATACTGTGTTGCATATTTGAAAATTGCTAAGTGAGTAAATCTTAAAAGTCCTCATCACAAGGAAAAAAAAAAGTGCCCTGGCCAGAGGATTGTCGTGTGCACTGAAAGGTCACTGGTTCCATTCCCAGTCACGGCACATAGCCAGGTTGCAGGCTCCATTCCCGGTTGGGGTGTGTGCTGGAGGACGCCGATCTTTGTTTCTCTTTCACATTGATGTATCGCTCCCTCTCTCTTTGTCCCTTCATCTCTCTAAAAATCAATAAAAATGTATTTTAAAAACAAGAAAAAATTTGTAATTACATATAGTGATGGATGGTAACTAGACTTATTGTGATGATCATTTCACAGTGTATACAAATATTGAATCATTACTTTGTACACCTGAAGTTAATATGTTATATGTCAATTACACCTTATAAAAATAAACACTGTCATTCTTAGTATTTTCCTTTGCAATTGTCCAAAAGCTCATTTGAAATTCTAATAATTCAATTTTTTAAAAATAAACCTTTTCATGCTAGAATAGTTTTTAATAGATTTAAATAAAAGTTGCAAAGATAGTACAGAGTTCCCATACACTTACACCCAATTTTCCCTAATATTAAAATAATACGTTATGATTGTACAATTGTCACAAATAACTAATCAATATTAATACATTATCCAAAGTCCATGCTTTATTCAGATGCTTTTTAGTCTTTACCTAAGGTCCTTTTTCTGTCCCGTGCTCCCATTCGAGATTCCACATTACATATATTCTCATGTGTCCATAGGCTGCTCTTGGTTGTGACAGTTTCTAGCTTTTCTTGTTTTTCAGGACCTTGACTGTTTTAAAGAGTACTGGTAACAGTTCAATTATTTCTTAAATCGGTTCCTTTCTTTTTCTATTTGATGTACTAGTAGTGTTTGCTGAGTTTAAGTAACTTTTCTCCATTTGCTTTCCTTGTGTTTTTCTAATAAAGAAGCTTGTGTTTCTGATATACTTCTCTAAATGATATCTTCTGGGGCCTCCCATAAGTGAGAGATATGGAAATCAGGGAACCTGGGTCTGCCCAAGGTATTTTGTCCATTTTCTCTTCTTTTGTTGGGTAATCCCAACCATGGGATACCACTCTTTAGACTGACATAAAGACAAAGCCTGGATCTATTGGTGTTCTATGTCTCTTCTTTGTTGTGCCCTCCTATAGGACATGAATTCCATAAATTTCTCATGCATGTTCCCTAAGGACAAAGGGAATACCAGACTGCTACCTTGTAATAACTCACTTACTAATGGCTTGAATATTTTGCTCCAACTTCCCTATGTGTCCATATTTCCTTGAAACCAAATGACTTATTAATCCAAATCTTCCAGGCTTGTTTACACAATTATCCTTAAAAGGAATTCTTTATCTTCAGTTCTAAAAAGGTCATCTCTAGAGCTGTTTCAACACTCCAGCACAGTTACTCAATCCTGGTCTCTGAGATCCTGGTATTCCCTCTGTCAGAATTCTTTGAGTCCCAGTCATTCTTTCTGTCCTACTAACACTAAACCAATATCTGTCCTTTCTCTTTTTCTTTTTATAGAGCAATTAGACTTAGGTTTAACTCTTTTCCCTTTTATAGTTGACTATCCTGGCCTTTAAGTTCTCCTTTCCCCCTTCGCATCTGTCTGGTCTATCAGCTAAAAATAACAACTTTTCTAATAAGCAACTCTCTTTCTCCAGCTTACTTTGCCAGTCCCCTTTATTTCATTTTGAACTAATCATTTCAGTTGTTTTTTAATTGCCTGGAAAAGAAATTTGATTTCTGGAGTTAAATGGTATAACTCTTTTTAATTGCTTTCTTAGACTGTGGGTTTGCAAGACCTTAATTTTGAGCTGTATCTTTATTTTATTCTAAGAGGATAACATACCTGTTCACAAAAAGGACTTCCATTCATTTTTAGCTATCTATATAATAAAAGCCTAAGTGACTGTTATGATGGAATGACAGAACAACAGGTTTCTATAATGCACACTGACCACCAGGGGGCAGATGCTCAATGCAGGAGCTGCCCCCTGGTGGTCAATATGTTCCCACAGGGGGAATGCCGCTCAGCCAGAAGTCGGGCTCACAGCTGGCGAGTGCAGCGGTGGTGGAGAGAGCCTCTCCTGCCTCTGTGACAGCACTAAGGAGCAGTGAGCCGAGTGGTAAGGAGCAGTGAGCAGGTGGGCGGTAAGGAGTGAGGGGTCCTGGACTGTGAGAGGGATGCCCACCTGCTGGCTTAGGCCCGATCCCCAGGCCCAGTGCATGGATTTCATGCACCAGGCCTCTAGTTCATTCATAATAGTCCATCACACACCTGGAAAAAACTCATAATTTGGTCTGGGAAATCAGGATCCATTATGAAAGTTTATGCAGTTAACAAATCTGAAGCCAATTTGTGATCACATGGTTTACTCCTTCCACACTTTTCTTTCTTGGCCTTGAAGGCAGATGACAAGACATAGAGGTGAACAGAGTAAGTCAGCTGGTCTAGTACTGCCTACAGAGCCCTGGCACAAAGAGTACAAAGGTAAAAGCTTACCGGTGTTGTGTTGAACATGTAAAACTCAGCTGCCTGTTCACATGATACTGTTACTCCCTCCAAGGTCAAAAAGGACTGGTTAGCTTCACCTGAAATACCAGGCCTAGCTGTGCCTATGAATTTCAAGGTCCTGCTGTCACAGTTTCACCTAAAGGCAACTATTTCCAGGAAAGCTGAGGTCACATGGGCAGCTAGGTTTGTCTTAGGCACAGGTGCGTGCAGTCTTGCCTGAATAAAAATTGTCACTTTCTTGAGACAAAGTTATTATATGCTTCAGTGACCCCTCAAAGTCAGAAATCCCACCTGGCCTATTTACTAAAGCCTGAGGCCTAATGCCACCAAGGTACATGCGCTGAAAGCCAATATTAAATTGTAAAAAGCAGTCATATGGCTGCTATATAGAGTTACAACTTACCAAAGTCAAAAAACCACGACTCTAACTTCTAATCTGTTTGGTAAGCCAAAAACCAAAGCCACCATGTTGGATGGCTTAGGAACTTGCTTTCATAAGATGCCTCTATCTCCACATTTCCTTCCCAACTTTTATGTCTTACCTATTGTCAGGGGATCTGGTCCAATGTTATGCAGATTTAATACATAACTACATAACATTCTTCTCCCCCTATTGAAGTTCAGAACCAAGTGAGAACTGATCAAGAAGTCAGGGGGATGGAGACGCCCCCTTTATTACTGAGGAAACTGATGGGGTAATAGGAATACATTGTGGATACAATATGTATCCACAATGTATTCCTAACACTACATCCCCCCCACACACCCCCCGCCCCCAGATCAGGCCATCTACCATATCTTAGGGAGAAACACAGAAAACTACATTGCATCTAATAAAAAACTCTGAATTTGTAAGGCAAGCCTTTATTTTATGCACCACTAAGAAAGACATGAACCCTTTTAAATTAGGACCTGCATATAAACATAAGATAAATAAAGATATATTTATTCAGAGATGCTAAGGTATTAAAAATGTGTCTTAGAACTGAAGAAATATGAAGGATCTCTACACAAAGCAGGCAGATCCCACACAAAGTAAGTAAAGGGAAGCAGTTAAGCCACACAAGTTCTTTGCATTATCCCCGTGTGTTAGTATGAAGGTTGACTCCTCCCGTGGGGAGCAGGGACAGAGGACATAGAGGCCAGCCAGTGCCAGCCTAATTCTTGAGAATAAGAAACAAGGAGAAAAGAGCTTCCCTCGCTCAATCAAAAATTAATGTTCGATTTCAAAGAATTTGCGAAAGGATGAAAGGTAATGCAGAAAGTAATCTCTAAATCTTTATTAATATTGAAGAAAAACCTCATCCTTCATAAAAGAAATCTCCTACAGGAAAAATATCCTAAGTATAAAGTTAATATCTATCTGTAACTTGGAAACTATATTACTATGTGGAAATTTTAATTTTATGAGAATAATTAAAGCACAGTAAACATTTTGGACTCTTCACAATTTTCAAACACTAAAGCAGCATGTTATACAATCAATGTAAATAAGGCCCAGAACTTGCTTTTACCAGAACAACACACTTCTATATTTGGTCTAACAAGTTTAATCAGTTTTAACTGCTAGTTTATCTGAATGGTCTCAGTGGTAACTTCCTTTTAAGTTAGAGCTATTACAGTCCTAGTCTCAATAGCAAGAACAGAATGCTCATTTTCTATTTTGTATGACTCAAAGCATGCTTGCTCAGTGTCATAGATAAAGGGACAATCAGGATGGGGAAACGACCAATGAAAGCAAATTAATAACCAAATGATGGAGCCCAAAGGGCTCATAGGTATTATATAAAGGCAATATTGTATGTTTATCAAGGTATAATATAAAGGCAATATTGTATATTCATCATCTTTGGAGTCGGACAGACCTGAGCTCTAATATTGGCACCATTACTTACTAAGTGAGCAGACTACTTAAACTCATTTCACTTCAGTTTTTTCATCTATAGAAAGTAATAATAAGTCCTCCCTCTCAGGCTTGTTGTATGAATTATGAGGCAATATATATAAACCACTAACATAGTAGCTGACCCATAGAAAATGGTCAAAAATGTAAATTCTTATTTCATATCATGGGAGAAGGCACAAGATGAATGCTGCCTTACCATTGGTTATTAGTTACCTCAACAGGTGGTTCAGGTCCTCTGCCTCTGGGCACAGGTACAATTACATCTCTGGCCCCTTGTGGTTGCTAGGATTAGTTCCGCTCATGAGCAATAAATAGAATTTATGGCCTCTTTTCTAGACAGAGCATTTAAGTGTCCATGTGAGACCCTCCAGATCTTTCTTCTCTTTGTCACAACTGGCAATGATCTATATAGTGGCTATTCCACCAGCCTGAGTCCCAGAGTAAGGACAACATAAAGCAAATCTCCTCAAACAAGTAGTTTGAGTATTGTTTTAACCCAATGAGATTTGGGGATTGTTAGTACCAGGGCATGATTTAATCAACCCTTACAGGTACACTTCGTTAATCTCATCTATAAGAATCTAGTGTTTTCAGACAACAGTATGGTGATTACCAAAGGGGAAGGAGGGTGGGGATGAAGTAGAAGAGGGTAAAGTGGGAATAAATGGTGATGAAAGGAGATGACTTTTCACAACAATACTATATATAGATGATGTATTATAGAATTGTATAGCTGAAACCTATGCAATTTTTTTAAAATTTGTTTTCATTGATTTCAAAGAGGAAAGGAGAGAGAGAGGGAAACATTAATGATGAAAGAGAATTATTGAGTAGCTGCCTCCTGCATGCCCCCTACTGGGGATGGAGGCCACAACCAGGGCATGTGCCCTGACCAGGAATCGAACTGTGACCTCCTGGTTCATAGGTCGATGCTCAACCACTGAGCCACTTCAACTGGGTTGAAACCTATGCAATTTTATTAACCAAAGTCACCCAAATAAGTTCAATAAAATTTAAAAAGAAAAAAGAAAATCTAGTGCACTGTCAAGCATATACAGGGCAATTAGGAAGTGGCTGTCTCGGCCGAAGTCTCCTGCTTTGAAATTGCACTGCTACTATTTGGCATTAAGTCCGAAAGGTAGAGCTGTGTAGGAGAGGCGTGAGCTCTAGGTGAGATTCAGGGCCCCTGGAGACCCCTGAGTCTGGCTCTGAAACACTCATTTAATGTCTAATTCTTGTATTTAAAGTAAAATGCCCCCAAAGAACATTGTCTGCTTCTTAGTAATTCTTTCAAACCACTGAGCTAATCAAAACCAAGAAAACAAACCACTTTAGGGAGCTTTTTTCTCCTAAACTTGATTCAAAATTAAATATTAAAAAAACAGTCATTTTGGAAGTGAAAATTGTAGGAATTTTCTAATAATCCTGAGATTTTAGCATTAGAAGACATGTTAAAAGGCATTTAGACCCCTCCATCATCCAAAGGTCAAACAAATCCTTTGTGATCAGGGATTCTTTTTTTTATTTCCCTTTATTGATTAAGAATATTACAAATGTGTCCTTATCCTCCCAATGTCCTCTCATCCCCCCCAATCCTGCCCTCACCCTCACCCTCAACCCCTGTTGTCCACATCCATCGCTTATGCTTATATGCATGCATACAAGTCTTTTGGTTGATCTCTCCCCTTCACCCCCAACCTCCCCTACCTTCCCTCTGAGTTTTGAGCATCTGATCGATGCTTCTCTGTCTCTACATCTGTTTTTGTTCATTGGTTTATGTTGTTCATTATAAGGTGTCCCTGGAGGGTTTGTTAAAACAGGCGGTTGGGCCTCACCCCCTCACCCCCCCCCAGAGTTTTTGACTCAGTAAATCTGTAATGAGACTGCAGAATTTGCATTTCTAACAAGTTCCCAGGGGACACTCATAGGGCTGGGGTGGAGATCACACTTGGAGCACATCTGCCCTAGATCAAGAAGTTAGTCTTTGATCACCTTTACTGATCATAACCGTTTCCTATTGTTTGTGTACTCTAGTACAGTGCCTATCAGACAGAAGACACTTGATAATTTTTTTGTTGAATTGAGTTATTGATTCCTTAGCTTCTAGTGAAGAACCATTCAATGAGTAAGATGGTGTTAAGACCTGAGAGAAGACCATAATCAACCCAACTCATGCACAAGTTGAGCATGATGGTAAGACAATGGAAGAACTTGTAAGTATACACAGTGTTGAGTAAAAGTCTAGATACAACATACCATATGATTACATTTACACAAAGTTCAAAACCAGGCATAATAACTAAACTATAGAGGTAGAGTTCAGAATAATGGGTTACCTTTGAGGAGGAAGACGGGATTGTGGTTGAGAGGGGCAGAAGGAAGCTTCTGGAGTTTGGCAATGTTCTATTCTTTCACGTGGGTAGAGGCTACATGAGTGTTGTCTTTGTGATCATTCACTGAGATGCACATTTATTTTTAATACTTTTTTCTATATCTGGGTTACACTTCATAATAAAATAGTTTTTTTAAAAAAAGTAATCATGTTTTTTATAATTACATTATCACAATATCAACTTTGCTATGTCCTACCTCATCCTTCCACGGTTATAATCAAGCAGGTTGTTGGCAATGTCGTAGAAGTTCATTCATTCGATAAATATGTTCCAGACACTGTACCAGGTTTCAGGCAAAGGAGACTGAACAAGTGGACATGGTGCCTTTTCTCATAGTTTACTGTGAAGTTGATTAGATCATGAGAGCAGGAGGAGATTATAGATACTAACCAAAAAAAAAAATCTTCATAAGATTTTGGCTTCATTATTTAATTTAGATCTTATACAGATTTATCACCATCATACTTCAATCATTATTTTCACAGTAGGTCTATAATCTCATTGATTTCCAAGGAAACTGAAACTCTCAGTAGTGCTATCATTCCTTAAAGCTAACACTTACCTGGGAGAGGCAATCATTATCTGGTCAAGCCTTTAATAGGAATGGGTTTATCTGATAACACTTTTTGTACCTTGTAACGCTACTGAAGATTAAATCCTGTGGACAAGATGAACTCAGCAGAATTTTGAAGGGGGAATAAGGTGAGGCTATACGAAACCACCTAAAGTACCTGTAAGTATAGAGGGGTTTGTGGAAGGAATGGGTATAACAGAAAAGCATCATCCTGTGAATATGGAGTAATGAGAGGCAGGGCAAGATCCTGGAATATACAGTGGATTAAAAATCAATTCACTTGATGGAAATTCTGGATCTACTACCCATTTGCTATATGACCTAGAATAAGTCACTAAATTTTTCTTAGCCTTGGGTTTCTCATCTAGAAAATAGGAACAATTGTATTTTTTGACTCAAAGAACTATGGTAAAATCGAGAAGTGAAAGCAGTTTGAAAACTCAAAAATTATATTCAAAGAAAAAATGTTAATAATATAAGCATGAAGAGACCTCTCAGGAAGGCTTCGTGGGCATCACAGATTTACCATGGCTATTTCTGCGAGAGGGAACGTACTGGAAGAAGTCATAGTTCCCATCCTATGATAAAGTGACAAGCCTTTTGAATGTTTTCCTTTGCCTGGACGTTTTACTTCCTATGTAAACTAGGAGGGGTACAGAGTGCTCCTAAAATCAAGTCACTCTTACCTGCTTTCCAATATACTCCTTTAGTGGAGGAAAAAAATTGAGCTACAGCTGACAAAAGAATTCAGAATAACTTTAAATATACCTTTGAGAATGACCACGAGCTGGAACATCATCAAATTTGGATTCTGGGCAGAAAACTATTTGAGAAGCACTGGAGCAGCTGACTTCTCGCTGAGCCTTCCAGTGTTCTTATTCAGCAAGTCTCTCATCGCTACATGTTCCTCAGACATCAGTTAGGAAGTCAGATTCTTAGCGTGTGCATGGGCAAGAATCGGGTAGTCAAGAGCAGCTTGATCACTGGAAGAGTAAATTAAGGAACAAAAAGAATTCACTTAAGGCAGAGAAAGGAGTTTGTACTTTCTTCCCTGAAAACTGTAAGAAGAGGTCAACCTCTCAACACTCTAATCATTGCAACTAATAAAAGCACAGTCATTCTACAACTTTTAGAATCTACATAATTATGCTTTAGGAAAAATAATGACTCATTAATGTAAAGATTTGTGACTAACACATAACTTTAATAAACATTTCCCTAAAACTTTAAACCAATCCTTCTTTTTAGTCTGAGATGTTCTACTTTGAACAGTATGGAGTTTTTGATTTGCATTTTGTACTACTAATTTGACACTGCATCTAATTGATGTGTCATGCCCTGGGTGACTGAATCTCCACTACCAAACTAAGCCAGAGAATAGAAACAATTGCCTAATTAAGGTTTTGACTGAATTGTTAAGATAATTCAAGCAAAACATGTTTTGCCTGAGAAAAATTTTCCTGAAGCTTGAATTTATTCTATTAAATCCTGGCCTAAGAATGACAGCAAATCTTAAATCTTACATTAACATTTGTATAGTATCTCCACCCAGAATCTTTCCTCTCTTAAGGTGTCCTCATACTAGATCAGACAAAAAAAAATTCTTTATTATTCATGACCTTGATTTTACTTATGGATAAGGTTTCCCTAGTAGGCACATTGCCTTTCATGCTAAAAAAAAAAAAGATTAATTTACAAACTTGGAGAACTTACTAGCTATTATTCAAACATATGAAAAAGGTTAAAGAAGAAAAGGTAGAGATAGGAGACAAAGATTTTTTGTTTTCTTACTTTTGTTTTTAATGAAAAGAATATTTCCAATGTAGCAAGTTAAACTAAATTTAAAAAGCAGAATATTGTGAATTAAAGTAAAATAACATGAAATATAATACTGAAAACTGAGGACATCTCCCATAGTCATAAAGACAATGTTTGGAACATTCCTAAAAATAAAGTTCCATATTGAGTGAAAGCATTTTTCTGGCTGTCTGCTCCACAGCACCAAGAGCTAGTTATATTGAAGTAATCTGTCATGCACACCCAGCATGTAGCACACTGCCTGGCACAGAGCACACCCTCAATAAATACTTATTATTTAATGAATCATCAGAACAGAGCCTCTAGAGGTATCTCAGTACAAAACATTTATGCTTCAGGAGTCAACACTGATTTCTTTGTTTGTTTGGTTGAGTTGTGTGTGAGTGTGTGTGCTTAAAATGCATATCTTTACTTAACATTCTCCCAAATAGCTCTAACGGCATATTTGTGTTAGGAATTTATACACACACCTATCAATATAAGTAGTCTGCAATGCGATTTAGGATTTTCTTTAAACAGACACATATTTTTAGGCCCTAAGGATCTTAAATGATATATACTGCTTTTGGATAAAAAATTAGCCAGGCATTAATGTAATTAAGAACAGGTACTACAGTTGACCTTTGCCCAAAAGGGTCACTTGGCCACAGCCTAAAAAAAGACCAAGTAAGTGCTCTCAATAGGCAACTACAAACATTGACCCTTCCATAGAAGATCTATCTGTGTCACTTCACTTTCCAATAAAAAATAAATCATGGGCTAGAACACTTTTTCTAGTATAGAAAAGGTTTAAGAGGCAAGCCATGAGATCACTCCCTGAATCAGACACCACTGACTGGCCGACCCATCTGCCAATCCCGTTTACTCTTTTTCTTGATGCTTTACAGAAAAGAGAACGGAAAAACTAATTGCATACTTTTCCAACCTAATTTGTAGCTATAGGCCATCATATGATCAGGTCTGGCTGGTCAGACATAAACTATGCGATATGGCTTTGATAAAGATTGTACTTTCTTGACACACAGGGCAAAAACAACTTACACTGCTGATCTGTCTATTCTTGTCTCCTGAGTGAATGATGAGATAGCTGGATCTTGAGTAATACATAGTGGCCAGTCCACTGGGTCACTCTTTTTCCTAAAGGACCTCTCTTACATATTGCATCACATTGTATTTTTTAAAATATGTTTTCACTGATTTTTTAGAGAGAGAAGAAGGGAGAAGGAGATAGAGAAACATCACTGACATTGATTGGCTGCCTCATGATACCTACTGGGAGTCAAGGCTGGAATGCAACTTGGGCATGTGTCCTGACCTAGAATCAAACTGGTGGCCTCTTGGTGCATGGAATCAAACTGGTGACCTCTTGGTACATGGGATGACAACCAACTGAGCCACACCGGCCAGGGCCATCATATTGTATTATTGAATGATTTGTTGCCAATTCTGCTCACTATTATCAGAAGAGAAATTTTCAAGGGCAGGGACCCTATCTTATGTCCTTGGTATTTTATGTACTTGGCATAGTGTTTGACACTATCTATAATAATAAAAGGGTAATATACTAATTAGACCAGACGTCTTCCGGATGTCATTCCGGACGTCCTTCCTGATGAAGCCAGGGCTAAGGGGAAGCCAGCCTGGGTCCCGGGTGCCTGCCAGCAGCTGGAGGAGGGAAGCCCAGGTCCCAGGTGCCAGAGGGAAGCCAGTGCCGGAAGCTGGGGGAAGGAAGGCCTACTCTTGCATAAATTTTCGTGCATCAGGCCTCTAGTGTGTGTGTGTGTGTGTATATA
>NW_005354726.1:278212-291329 GCF_000412655.1 Myotis brandtii | reverse complement strand
TGGGCCTTGCTCTGAACTGAAAGCTGACTTAGGAGTGACCCAATCAGTATGTCATCATTTCCAGGTATGAAAAATAGATTCGAATTCTCAGGAAGGAAATAATCGATATAAGACTAAAATAAATAACATTTAACATATGCTATTTCTAAAATGTACAATATAAATCTTTGCCAAAATCTCTGAGATTAAATTTATTAGTGGAAAGGCAAACCCAGTGGACATGCTTTTCCCTCTTCTGAACTCATTTAATATCTGTGCTCTGCATCATTTATTTAGACTAGAGGCATGAGTCTAGAGTGAAAGCCGTGATTTATTCTCCCACACATTATCTATATAAATTAACTCCTCCAACCAGTATCTGTGCCAAGAGACTTTAATTCCCTTATAAAGTTCATAACCTTCATCAGATCCTATTATCCCTGTCTAGCCCCACCTCCAAAAAAATTTTTTTATAAACCTAAAACTAAAAACAGTTTGCTTGTTATAAAAATACAAAATTTAGGTGAAACCCCTAGGAAGGGCTTCCAACCATTTAGTCTTTCATTCATCAGATGCCTATTGACAATACAACATATCCAGCAGTTTTAGGCACATGAAACTGATAAATAATAGCACATAAACCCATTCCCCTCATGAAGTGGGTGAACCAGATTAACAATTATGTGGGGAAGCACAAGACTTGGTTGGAAAGAGTGTAAGGAGGATTCTCCGAAAGGTCAGTGGCCTCTTAGGGGTACCTTGCCGAAGGCAGCAGCCCCTGCCTTGACTTTTCCAAACAAGTCCGAGTGCCTGGGAGTTTTGCTGGAATCTCTGTTTAATCTTTTGAACCTGACCTTGTAGAAGCATGTGTTTTCTCAGGATACTTACCCTGCTGATTGCATCTAGAGGCTAATTTTAGTTCAAGCTGTTGTTACAATAAAAGCCTAAAGAGGCAGGCAATCGGAGCTGTTTTTGTTCCTAAAGCCAAGCAGCCCCTTAGCGCTCTCTTTCACAGAAATGAGTGTCAGAGTAATCTATTCATCCATCTCTTAGGGTGGCTTGGTCAGCCCTGGCACCCTCATGAAGTGGGTGAACCAGATTAACAATTATGAACCAGGTTAATGAACCAGATTAACAATTCTAAACGCCTCCTATATAATTTTGGCAGCACATGCTAAATCCAGGTCTCAGTTTACTCAACTATAAAATGTAAATCAATATGATCTTTTAATCTTTAAAGGTTAATTCATTCATTCAATAAATGTCTACCTGCAAGTCTTTCCCCAACTCCCACCCCTCCGCACACATATCATTTCCATAAGTACCAGGATGTAACAGTAAACATAACAGCTATGGTGTCTAAAACTTCCAGTCAATGGAAAAGACAAATAAACAAGTATTTCAATTTCTTGGGCTGAGTATTTTCAAATAATGTACTAATTTTATTAAAATTTATTTTTATATTATATTTATTTTTATCAATATTGAAATTAATGATTGAAAATTCAACTTTTCCAAAGAATCCTTTGTGTGTGACAAGTATTTTAATAGTTGAATATTAAATTTTAGAACAAACCTTAATTCAGCTGTTAACTATACAATATGTGAGGGACATAGTAATTATTCAAGCATTATTCCTATTTATTTTCCCTTAAAAGAATCAGGGATAAAATGCCAAAGAATCAAAAGTACAGATGAGACTATTTATATACCTAACAAGTGAGTTTCATAAAGCACCACAAAAAACCATTGCATTCTTTATCACCATCGCACCTGCATAATCTTGCCTATGGGGCTTGTTCTTCTCTATCCTCTTGGATTTAATTCAAAGCCAGTGCCTTGACTTTCAGATTTTTCCCAGATAAAAATTCCTCCCTTCACTTTAGTACAAAAATAAACACCTCCCCCCAAAAAACCAAAACCCAAAAAAAGAAAAACAAAACACTGGACTCAGGTAGAATTAGTGCAGAGTAATAATCCAATTCCCAATGCTCATCGCACTGAAGATGCTCCTTTCCCCTGGGAAAGCAGTAGGAGAAAGGCCTGCAATAGGACCTGGCCTGCTCTTTTCTTTGCTCAGCCAGTTCCTCATCCTCATCTTCCCTCCACCTTAATCATCAGATGGAGCTTTTGATCCCTCAGAGCTAAAGAGGTCAGAGATAGAAGGTTAGAAGGGACAAGAAAAGTCCTATTTGACCAGTACTGATCTGGCATTGCTTTTTCCTGGCTTAGCAAGTATTCAAAGCTGACTTTTTAAATCCCAATTTAATCAGTTCTTTGAAGACCCTCAGACTCTGGGGATGTCTTGTTGGAGAATCTGACTTGATTTTGTTGTTATTGTTAATCCTCACCTGAGGATATTTTTTCTTTTTCTTTTTTTAAAAATATTTTTTATTGCTTTCAGAGAGGGAGGGAGAAGAGAGAGATAGAAACATCCTAATAATAAAAGCCTAATATGCTGTGTCCAGTCAGCCATTCAACCAATCAAAGCATAATATGCTAATGAAATGCTAAGGCCGCTCAACCTCTTGCTATGATGTGCACTGACCACCAGGGGGCAGACACTCTGACCGGTAGGTTAGCTTGCTACTGGGGTCCGGCCAATCAGGACAGAGTGAGACGGGTCAGGCACGCCCTGAAGCCCTTGTTCGGTCTCTCCCTGGCTGGCCAACCTCCCGTGTTCCTCCCGGGCCCCAGTTGTGCACTGGTGGGATCTCTCGGCCTGGCCTGCACCCTCTTGCAATCCAGGACCCCTCAAGGGATGTCGGAGAGCTGGTTTCAACCCAATCCCACAGGCCAGGCCAAGGGACCCCAGTGCTGCACGAATTCATGCACTGGGCTTCTAGTCAATGATAAGAGAGAATCATTGATTGGCTGCCTCCTGCCCATCCCACACTGGGGATCAAGCCCACAACCCAGGCATGTGCCCTGACGAGGAATCGAACCATAACCTCCTGGTTCATAGGTCGACACTCAACCACTGGGCAAACTGTCTACTGGAGATCCAAAGTTTCTCCACCAGAACCTTCTGCTTAGGATCTAAGAAAACATGTTCTGCTGTGTTCACTCTCCCATCACATAGTATCAAGGAAATGAAACCCTTTTATCTGTCATAGGTGGGAGTGCAGTCACACCAAGTCCAGCCTTCTTTTCTTTCAGCCCTCTGGGAGACCGATCAACACACAGCCTCTTGTATTTTATATTCTTCTGCTATGAATTAAAAAGCAGTCTATTGCATCACCCTAATTCCAGGGATATAGCAACGGTTTCGCTGAAGCAGCAGCATCCCTCACTAGAGTTCAAGTGAGGAAAAAGCATACACACTCCCATCTCCAACCTACCAACTTCCTTCCTCTGCCATCTTCTTGAACTTTAGCTCTTGTATGATCCATGTGGTTTAAAGATACTCCACTCAAGTCCAGCACAGAGTGTCTGGCAACTCTTGCTTTGGAATATGAAATAGTTGACACCTTTTGCCTTGAAGCTTCAATCAAAATTAAGACTAATATTTTTGTTTTCACATTGTGTAACAGTAAATAAAATCAAATTTTACAGATGATTCAAGGGGCAACATATTTAGAAAGGAATTGAAAAATAAATGAGGAATATCTATAAGCAAATTAAATATAAGTTGTAATATTTTATACATACATTATATATTTACATAGATATATGTATTAGGACTCCAGAATTGATTAGTCCCATCCAGGAAAAGGAGTTAGTTACACAGAGGAATTTAATAGTCACGTGGCAGATGGAGCAAGGGAAGGCTCAGGCAAGAGATATTGGCCAGATAATTAGAAGGTTCTGGTGACTATAATTTAATGATCAGACCTGAATTTTTGAAAAATAAAGTGTGCACTGTGAATACATCCACACAATAGATGTAAACCAGAACTGTCTCGGATAAACTGGATATTTGATCTCCCCACAAATAATAATAATAATAATAATAATAATAATAATAAAAACAGCACAATGTTTACTGATAGGAGAAACCAACAATGAAATTGATTTCTGGATTGAGCCAATGGGGATTTGCTCCAAAGGGAATACTAGTGAGAGTGCAGTCTGGATCAGAATAAGGATATAGAAGGCATTTCATTTGTAATTAATAATGACAGCACATTAACTCTCTGTTATTTCTGAATGAAAGATGGTATGCTTTATGGGCCATATTTAAAAGGTAGTATAGCAGCCCAGCTGGCATGGCTTAGTGGCTGAGCATCAACCTATGAACTAGGAGGTCACGGTTCTATTCCTGGTCAGGGCACATGCCTGGGTTGTAGGCTTGATGCCCAGTATGGGGCATGCAGGAGGCAGCCGAAAAATGATTCCCTCTCATCATTGATGTTTCTATTTCTCTCTCCCTCTCCCTCCCCTTCTGAAATCAATAAAAACATATTATTTTTTAAAGTAAAAGGTAGTATAACAAAAGTCAGGACATTAACTGTAGGGGGTCCTAAGAAGAAATATCATAGTCATTCAAATAAATACAGAAAGATTAGTAAAAAGTAATCAAAGTAATATAAAATATTAACTAGGAAGAGTGGTCTAGATATCCAAATACATGTGTTTGACTTGAAAAACCTTGATAAAGATAAACATGCTATGCCAGAGGTACTTAAAATAGGGGAGTAGAATTGTTTATAAATAGAGCCATTAGAATACTTGGGTGAAGTGGGGGGAAAGAGATGTCATTTCCTAATGGACATGCCAGTTAGCCAGATGTAGTCATTTAGTCCTATCCCCTGAGGCTCTAAAAATTTTGGAAAATAAAAAAAAATCTGAAAGCATGAATGTGTATACTAGTATACACACACACACACACACAACATACACACACCAACAATTTTACATTAAAGTTAAAGCTACGTTCCCAGTCAATGATGAATTTAAATTAAAAGGGAAGAGTTAAAGTAGGAAACTAATTGCTTTCAATTAAATATAACATAGGCTTAACAGTTAAAATATTAATAGAGACTAATAATCATAACTAGTATTTGCATGTTGTTTACAAGTACTTATTAATCCTAAAATAACTGAGGGGTGAGCAATTATTTGTCCCATTTTACAGATGATGAAACCGAGATATAGTGAGGTTAAGAAATTTGACCACAGTCACACGGCTAGGAAGTGATAGTAATTAAGGATTCAAATTCAGTCAAATGCTACAACCAGGCTACAAAGCCCCGTGTTCATCATTTCTTTGTACCTATGTGGCAGGGGGAAAAGGAAAGTGTTTCATAAAGCCAGATCTGATAACATATTGATTATTTGCTTCAGTATTTCAGCTTTTACACATCACCATCTTTAGTGTGTTAAAAAAAAAATAACAAAAACCCCACCTAGATGCAGGCTATGCCAATGCAGTTCAGTCTATACTATTTTGTGCAAACACAGCTACTTTCCTTTTTTAATGAGGTACAAATATCAACTCTCTTCTACTTCTCTCAATCTCAAGTGATTCTGATAAAGTTTTTGAAAAGCAAAATGGAATCTTCTGGAAGATTCTGAATGAAACCAAGAGCTGCTAACATGGCTTCATGCTGTATGAAGCCCTTGCAATGTGTAGGTCTTTAGCTTCTCCATTGCTGTGTCACTGCTCTTGGATGTACAGTTGCCTATTGGACAAACACTGCGAAAATTTTCTCTTATGAAAGTCCAATGTGTTTGTGGTAAGCATTACATGTTAGATAATAGTAATGAAATGCAAAGGACGAGCGATTTGGCTTTTATTTTGACATGACTATTGCATTCTAGGTAGAATAGTGTTGGAAGGCGGACTTTGCAATATTTAGAGTTTTACTACTTAGTAATATTTTAATTTTTAAAATACTCAAGTTCCTAGTTTTCATAGCATTCACAATGGAATAGCTGTATAAGTTCACGTGTCTTCTAAATATTGTTAGTTTCTAAAGGAACCAGTGGTAAAAATTATTTCTGTAGTTTACCTGTTTTGGCTAGGTTACAAAAGAGGCAATTGTTAAACAACTTAACATTAAATATTAAAAAATAAAGGTAGCATTAAAGAATGAAGTTGAATTGTCTCAGGCTACATATCACTCAGTCCCTGATTAACACAAAGTTAGTATATCAGGTTGGGAAATTTCATAAGTTTCAATTTTGAAATTAAATACAAGGTGTCTAAACATGGAAAGATGCCTGGAATGTTACCTTTAGGATTTAATCTGAAGCTCAGAGTCGATTCAAGCTATTTTCGTTTGCCTTTTTTTCTTTTGTGCCTACGTCACCGGTTTAAGGTTTTTATTTATTTAATTTTAAGAAGAAAGAAGGGGTTCTGTGGAGAACGTTGACTGGGATTGCTAACCACAAGGAGGACTAAAAAAGGACTCCTGTGTGTGGGGGGTCGCTGCACGGGGGCGGCGTGGCAGCATAGAGGGACAAGGAGGGAGACAATTCAGCACTCTCCTCTAATCTTATTCCACCCAAGAAATTTTGGAGAATGCGAAAAAAGCAGCAACCCAGCATTCTTCAAGGGGCGTGTCTTCCCTCCAGGGGCTGTCCAATCGAATTCCTTCAGAGGGAGCAATCCAGTGAAGATTGATGAGGGTTGCTAGGAAACGGGAGCGTCTCCGCCCGCCTGACCCAGAGATTGTTCTGCACAAGCCCTCTCCAGGGGCTTGCAATGTGCAGTTGAGCTGCGTGTGGGGCAGAGCTGCACACCGGCCTCCCAGGCTCTCTCGCTCCCCCTCCGCTCCCGCTCTCCCTTCCCCTCTCGCGTGCGGTGAGCCGGGTGCCAGGGGACCACGGGAGACCTTCTCCTGGGCTGACGGCGAGTACTCGCTCTCCTGCAGGCCGGGAGCTCGAGCAGAGCTTCAAAGTTAGAGCCGCAGATCTCCCGCCGCCCCACGCCCCTTCACCCCGCCCCTCCGACATCCCCAACCTTGGCGTGCACTGCCTAAGGATTTCAGAGGGAGGCGAAGGTCCGGCAAAACCTCTCCGGATTTCCATTCAACAGTCCTCTCGTCTAGGTACCCTAGCTCCCCGAAGACTCTGCAGATACACCCCTATAAGCGGGAGGGAGGAGCGGAGGGGGGAGGGGAGAGGAGAACCAGAGAGGGAGGAAAGGAGAGAATGCCAGGTCCCTGCCTCTGCCGGCAGTCCCAGTCAGATGCTGTGGCTTTAGCCCGGCCAAGGTGAAGGAAAGTTGCTTCCGCGCCTGGGAAGTGTGTTTGCCTGTAAAGAGGAGAGGGGCTCAGCTGGGAACTGTTCCCCCGCCCTCCCTGGAAGACCACTGGGTCTCCCCCTTTTCCCAACCTCCTTCGTCTCCTCCTCCCACCCTCCCTTTCCCCACTCCCCACTGACTGGGAGGCCTGGATGTGCTGCCACCGGGCAGTGGTCCAGCTCGCAGCCGGGAGGGGGCGGTGGCAGGGGCAGGGGGCACTGTGACGGGAAACGGCGCGCACAAGTTGGCCATCTCGGGGGCAGAAGAAGTTCTCCCTGGCATTTGGAAAGGACAAAGCCAGCAAGCTACCTCTTTTGTGTCGGATGAGGAGGACCAACCATGAGCCAGAGCCCGGGTGCAGGCTCAGCCACCGCCGCTGCCACCACGGTCAGCTCCAGTCCCTGCCAGGAGTTGTCAGTGCCAGGTAAGGGGTCCAGAGCAGGACGTGTCCCTCTGGAGGGCGCCCGGGGAGGGCGCCGCGTGGGGCAGGTGCAGCCGGGAAAGTTGAGGCAGAGCACAGACCGGTCCCTACAGTGTTGCAGGGGTGGGGAGGGTGGGGGGCAGAGGCCATGTGGGTGGGTGTGCGTGAGTGAGAGTTTGTGTGTGTGCGCGCACTTCTGTGTCTCCGGGCGGGAGGCAGCTTTGAGGGCATAGGATGCAGCCAAGATGAGCGAGGTGGAGGGACCACTGATGCTCGCAGACCCCCAGAGAGACCAGGCTCATCAGCCAACCACCGCCAGCCCTGTGCTGGGCTCAGGATACATTTCGATTTGGGGGTTCCTCAGGTTTTGTGCCCAGGAAACCCTGCGGTGACTGGCTGCCACACCGGCTGTTTCGTGTGGGTGTGGAGGTCGCCGGGCGAGGTGGGCAGCGGGTAGCGGGACTTGGTCCGTGTTGCAGCCGGGATGCACTCTGCAGGGAGAGGCGGCCAGCGGTTCGCTGTGCTGCAAACACTCTTGGAAATGATCCCTCACTCTATGCACTTTGCTCCCTTTGGCTTGAGTGAAAAATCGAAACGCCAAACTGAGAGCATCTATCTCTTCATCTCTCCTGTTCCATTTTCTTATCTGACAGTGAGATAACTCAGAGGTCGGGGGATTCGCGGTCTAGAAATAGACTATGTAATATATCCAAGAAGCTTGTTTCTTAAGGATTTCATTTAGATTTTCTTCTAGTTTCTTTCCTGGGTTAAAAAGCGTGGGAGATTCCCCAAGGCGTGACAGTTTTAGGTAGATATCTTAAGGGGACATGCCCCTGCCTTGTAAGTATCTTCAAGCATTGTATACATTTTGATAACAAATAACAAAACGGCACACTTCTAATAATCTGTGGCCAAGTGCTCAGCTAAATTGCTAATAAAATTTTTCTACTGTTATTTGAATAATGCTGTGTTTGACACATACTGGTGTAGTTACATGTATATTCAAAGTTGAGGTCAATGTGAGTTGAAGCTAGTGTGACTTAAAGACCTCAGCAATAGTTTAGTACTTTGAGTTTCTCTGCTTCAATTTATTTGTGCTAGCTGATCTTAGAACTGGTCAGTAGAGCTATATGGTGTTTCTTTGAGGAGAATAAAGCATTTATTGGTAGAGAAACATGGTTCAGTTCCCTACATTTAAGTCTGCTTTGGTTTATCTGATCACTTATTTTAAGGCTGCTACCTGAACTCTAATTGTTTGTGTAAATTTAATTAATATAGTTATAATGAGAACACTTAGATTGCCATTATGCTAAACTGTGGGTTATACAGCTCCTACCAAAGAGGTTTAGGCTATTACTTAATGATTCTATAGTGCTAGGCACCTTTTTTTTTTCTCAAAATAGGCCAGTGGAATTTAAACAGATTTTGGAAACTATTGTACACTAGACCTTAATAAAGTGATATTTCCCTTTCATAACGCCAGTATCTTGCATTTATAAAGATTTCTCACACCTGTAGGTTTTAGCTGTCCATCCTTTCAGGTTCTGATCATGCAGCAGAACTCTAAGGATATTTTGAATGATTCTGCCCTAACGCTTACTTGATTTCTATTCAGAATAGCACAGGTGCTCAGGATGGAAACTAAGGAGAAAAAGTCTCGAAACTTATTTTTCACAAATAAAAGAACAAAAATGCTAGAATATCTACATTCATTGGGCTAAACAAAAGGATAAATGGTAAGAATACCTTTTAGTATTGACAGTCTCCACTTCTCCTCCCCCCCCCCAAAAAAAGTTTGTATAAAATCTCTTGGTCTATGAGCTAGATCCTTACAAATGAAATCATTGAAAATTATGCCAACACAGGAATAGGATACACTTCAAGGGGGCGGGGGGGGGAGGCTTGGGGTTCATTGGGCTAAACAAAAGGATAAATGGTAAGAATACCTTTTAGTATTGACAGTCTCCACTTCTCCTCCCCCCCCCCAAAAAAAGTTTGTATAAAATCTCTTGGTCTATGAGCTAGATCCTTACAAATGAAATCATTGAAAATTATGCCAACACAGGAATAGGATACACTTCAAGGGGGGGGGGGGGGGAGGCTTGGGGGGTAGAGACCTCAATTTATATTGAATATTTTTCATAATTCAGGAATATGTGATTAGTAAATTGAGAAAATATGAGAAGCTACACAAACATAAAATATTATTAATAATGAAAATATTTTCAATGATCCACTCATTTGTGTATGATGGTCGTTTTAAAAATTGTGGTGTACACATGAAAAGAAATAATAAGTCAAATCATTTACCTCACAATGACCAAACATCAAAATCATCCCATCTCTAAATTTGTATTACTGCAATTAGAATTGGTGGGTTGAACAAATGAAAAGATAGGATAAAATTGAATTGTAATAAAATTTGATATTTTTATTGAATAAAAAAACGAGGATAAATGTCTAAAGGTCACCTGCCTCACTTCTCTACTTCAGGACAGGTGATCACCAGAGCTGCACAAGACTGAGGATGGTCTTCTTTTGAAAGATGTCCAGCAATAACATGTTTACAACTTCCCTGAATACCTTTTCCTCTTCCTTATTTCATGTCAAACTCTTTTCTTAAAATTAAACCATTTTCTCTTTCCTGTCCATTTCTCTAATAGGTATCAGTCACAAAATGTTGCAAGATTTTTTTCTCCAGGGTCCTACCTACCTCCTGCCAAACTGTGGTCATTGACCTGGGGATGAAAGGTTTCAATTTGTTGTCCTGTACTCCACATCATCCCAAGATACCATTAAACAACAGAAATGAAAATTAATACCTGAAAGCCAGGCAGACAGGATGCATTTATGCACATTGGAATGTGGCCAGAGTTCCAGGGTGAGAATTGTTTTCTCCAGGGGTCCCTCCCAAAAGTAAAGGAGTAGTGTTTACTCATGCTTCGCTATTTTACACTGTTTATTGTGCATTTTCATCTTTTCTGAGATGCTGCTAAAATGCATCCAATTCTACATTAGATAAATTGTTGAAATTGCTCCCTCGAAGTAGCATAAAATGACAGAAGATTTTCCACCAAGACTGAACACATAAAATGAGTACAATCATAGTAATCACACAGACGGTAGAAGCTATTAGGTCATTCTCCTCCTTCCACTTCTAATGTAGGCTTGGTCCCCATCGCATACTGCATTTTGGAGTACTTCAGTCCAGTCTGATTTTAAATGGCTCGAGTAATGTCTTTTTCCAGTGCATTTGAAAGACTATTTCACAGTCTAATAGTTCTCCCTATTAAGAACTTTGTTGTAATATTCAGCCTAATTATCCCTCTGTTCTATTTTGTCTTGATACTTATTCCCTATTATAACCCCTCTGGACCAGTACATTCTGTTGCCTGATTTAGAGTCTTCATCTCACATTTATTCATGATTTGCAGGATACAAAAGGCTTTATACAGTAATAGGGGAGAACACAAAGGTGACAGTTCTATATCTGAACATGCTTTCTAAACATTTAAGGCAAATCTTTCAGGTCATCTATAATATGTAAGATAACTTTTTAAAAAATATATTTTTATTGATTCCAGAGAGGAAGGGAGAGGGAGAGAGAGAGAGATAGAAACACCAATGATGAGAGAGAATCATTGATCAGCTGCCTCCTACACACCACACACTGGGGATTGAGCCCTCAGTCTGGGCATGTGCCCTGACCAGGAGTTGAACCATGACCTCCTGGTTCATAGGTCAATGCTCAACCACTGAGCCATGCCAGCCAGGCTGATTACATATTCTTAATAACTTGTGTTCCTAATGTAAGTGAGGAAATTTTCCATCTCTGACAGTAATGACCCATGTGAATATTGAGCTGATTCCTTCTAAGTAATGTTCTATGTGGATGCACATTTATGAGACATTTTCATTGCAAATTTAATATCAACAGAACCCTGTCAACACCCACACTACACGGGAATTCTGTGACATGCTGGTCTGATGCTCCACTGAGCCCCAGAAGCTGTTGTCATGTAAATTTCACTATTGAAATGAAAGTGATTTCCATAATTAATCGGATGTGCTAGGCATATAGTGGTGTGTGTAGTTTAGATGTATACATTAACACAATATAGTAATTCTGTTAGAATACAGTAGCCCCTTCATACTAAAACAATGTTAAAAGCCAGCAGAAGTAAGCTTGAATTCATCACTGTACTATATCATGAAAAGTAAGTTTGAATCATGTATATATCAATATGGAATAAGTTTTGATTTATATGGAGGTACCATATGTGAAGGTGAGTTTAAAAATAGAAAAATCCAAAATAACCACAAGAGAGAAACAGGTTTTCACTTCATTCACTTAAAATCTCGTTCTAAGATGTCTATGCGTAGGCTTCTGTTAAGAGTCTTAAGGAAATATCTTGGTAGACTCACCATCCCACTCAGTTGTTTCTTCAAGCCCCAGCCATTGAAATGTAAGTTAAGCTAGTCAGTAGAGGAGTAAATGATATAAATCAGGAAATAAGTTCCTAGGTTACACTTGGCAAGTCCAGAAAATATAAGACTCAGAGTAAAGTGAATCAGCAGCTAAAAATACTTTTCCACTGCTTGGTGAGCATTAGACTGCACGTAGAAACATTTATGTAGATTAAATTAAGGAAACAGTTAAAAAAAAAAGTGGCATTCTAAAACTGAATATGTCTTTAAGAGAATAAAATTAGACTGCATGGAATAAATAATTTTTAAACCAACGTTTTTTATAGTACCATTCATGGCATAGTGGTGAGTACCCTCAAAATGATTTTCCTTAGAAACAAAGGGGAAATCAATTTTCTTGGTGTAGGGAAAGTAGGCCATTAATGTACTTGTGACTTCTCCCTCGGACTGAGGCATTCTAAGAAGTCCGTGTCTACACGGACTATAATACTTCCTCACCAAGTGAGTAATCTTTTTATGGAACTGAAAATTGTACACTGTACTTTAAGAATGGACAGAAAAATAAACTGGGAAAACATTCAGGTATAATTGTAGACTAAAACATCATATTTGAAAATAAAACCACATAAAGAGAAGGTATCTCCACAGAAAGCCCAAGACAGCTGTCATTTTTACTTGCCTGTCTAGCACCACACACACACACACCCTACCCACATACACACACATTTGAGTAAATTCACTTGAAAGAGTATAGATATACACCAAACAAAAAATTTCAAAACCATGACACTAGACACATAGTTTGAAAAACATTACCACCTATAGATGTAGCATGGGATTATTAAAAGTATAATAATTTAAAGACACTCCCCTAAAAAAAAAAATTACCTTCAGAAAGAAAAAGTAGCTAATAAGGAAGCAATCAGTCAGTAAATCCTATATAATAAAACCCTAATATGCAAATCAACCCAACAGTGGAATGACCAGCGGAAGGAACGGTCGCTATGATGCACACTGACCACCAGGGAGCAGACGCTCAACACAGGAGCATCTGCCCTGTGAGAGGGCGGCGATCGGGGCGGGGCCGGCCAGTGGGCGGC
>NW_005354726.1:267913-278008 GCF_000412655.1 Myotis brandtii | reverse complement strand
TATAACTGTGTGACAAAGCCAATTACTTAACTTCTCTCTGCTTCAGTTTTTCCACCCATAAGATGGGGAAAATGGTATCACTGCCTCAGAAGGATCATGTTATGTACTACTTTTTATAATCAGGGCAAAAAAATGTAGCTGCCCATACAACAGCAAGATGCCTTTCACCTGTATGAAAAGTATGGTCACTAGTGCATGCAGCATCCCAGATTGCAAGAGAACACAGGCTGGGCTTAGGGAACCGCGCCCCCCCCCCCCAACATGAATTAAGTGCACTGGGCCTGTAGTATTTAATAAACATCTATTATAATCAAAACAAATTCTGGACCTGCCATGGGGACACAAGAAAAAAATGTGAAAACACATACAAAATTTCACAAATGTGTAAAGTTGAAGGTATTCTAAAAATCAAACTTGAAACTCCAGAAAAGAGTTTCCACCCAACAAAAAAGCCTATTCCTTCTTTTAACAGATGTATTTAGATTTAAAATTTCAAACAGAGGCTGGAGCGTCATCCATTTCTCCATCAGAAGGGCATTGGTGTTGAGGAGACTATAATTGCCATGTCTTTCAGTGCTTTGACAAAACCTCAGATGTGTGGCCTTCTGGCCAAGTGTCCGCGATTTATATCGGTAGAACTATCATTGAATCCGTGGGGGTGGAGCTTTCTAAGTTTGCTGTGGCTGAACCATGAAAGAAGGCATAGACAAATTTCTACTGAAATTATGACTGCATGAAAGATTTGGAGGAGATGAAGAAGGCTGGTATCTTTCAGAGTATAGAGTAATCTTGAATGTGAAGAATTTCTTTGGGTTGAGTTCCATGGAAGTTTGTCACTGACCTGTATTCCTAAACTAGGAAACATGAATATTTGAACTAAGGAATTGGTTCTCCTGATCAATAAACAAGAAATACAAAAAATAAAATAAACTTTCAATAATAGATATTCTGACACTCTATGGAGACAGAATGCTGGATGCTTTGAGGTAAGAAAACTAATGATGTGTCATAATCTACACTAATAAAAGAGAAACATGCAAATTAACCATCATTCCGCCACTCCGCTACACCCACCAGCCAATCAGAGTGACTATGCAAATTAACCCAACAAAGATGGCAGTTAATTTGCATACACAGGTACGGAGCGAATACTGAAGATGGCGGTAGCCACAGAGCTGGAGCGAGCAGGAGGCGGTTGCTCCCCTGGGCTCCGCTCAAGGAGGGACTGGAGGCCTTGGCTCCACTCAAGGAGGGGCTAGAGGCCTGGGTCGCCAGGGGCAACTCAGGCTTCCAGTCCACCATGGGCTCCGCTGGAGGAGCTGGAAAAAAAAAAAAAGGAGGGGCTGGGAGCAGCTGGAGTGGAGAAGCCAAGCCTCGCTGCTACAGCCGGACCAAAGGCCTGGGTCCCAGGTGCCAGAGGAAAACTGGTGCCGGCAGCCAGGGGAAGGAAGGCCTATTGAGCAAATCTTCGTGCAAAGGGCCACTAGTAGATGATATTATTGACCAACTGTCATGTGTTGAGAATTCTGTTAAAACATTGCATGGATCTAATTTGATACTCACAAGGGCCCTACCAGGTAGATGGAGAGAGAAAGACAGAGAGAAACACCAATGTGAGAGAGGCACATGGATTGGTTGCCTCCCACATGTCCCCTACCAGAGCCAGGAGCCTGCAACCGAAGCATGTACCCTTGACTGGAATCCTGGAATCGAACCCAGGACCCTTCAGTCCACAGGCCAATGCTCTATCCACTGAGCCAAACTAGCTAGGGCTAAAGAAGAGGAAATAGAGGCCCCGAGAGGTGAAGTAATTTTCCCCAGTTCAAGTTGTTAACAAGTCAAGAACTGGAATTCAAACTTTCTTATTCCACGTCCTTTTATTATTATTATTATTACTAAGCTGTATTGCTTCATTTTATTCAACAAATATTTTCTTAGCTCCAAGCAGAGGAACATAATTTTGTAAAGGAGACCAATGAGTAGTAAAACGGAACCCGGAATCGAGTTCTACAGACTCAGCCTTTCCCTATATCCAGTTAGTCACAGTGTCTTCTGAGGGGCAATGCAATTCAATTGGAAGAAATAAACTGAAAAATTACTTAAAATTAACTAGATCTAAGAGATGAAAAAAAGAATCCAAAAAGTCTACAAAGATATAAGTTAACAAGCTAAGAAATAAACACCAGGTGTGAAAATGGGAACAAAATATATTTCCTGGAGCCTACTTTTGATGGACATAACAATCTGTGAAACTAAATACAGTGGCAAGAATATAGTCTCACAGAGAGCCTGCATGCAGGTGAATAGCATTTCTGTTTGTTAAGGCTAAAAAATGCTGACGCTTCTCTCCTCTTACTACCTAACAACTTCCCACCAGGAAAACAAGCTGGTAAAAATGTTTTGTAGACTAGTAACATTTTGAAATCTCTTTACCCAATTTAAGTATGCATCACCTTTATGTAAGAAGTACAACATTGTACATAGTTGGTCACTTATTCATAATATATACAACAACTTAAAAGAGGACCAGCTCAAGGGTTTCAAATTTTAAACACACCAAGAACAAGAGAAGGAAAATGACCTGCTGATGATTCCAAAGACTCAGTTAGTGGAGCTGCTCTCAGAAAACCCGTACCTCATAATTCTCTGACCTGGGTGCTTTCCCACAGGCAGGAAGCCTGCTGTCTTGGTTGCATGAATTTATATTTCATTTCAGGCAACCAAACAGCTGAAATATGAGGCTTTACTTGAAAGTGTTTCTCTGATTTGTGCTAGAATATTTTATGGACATAGAAATGAATGGATATCACAGATCTGTCCCTCCAACTGGTGAAGACTGTTTCTTTTGATTGTTAATAATATATAGCAGATAGGTTATTAGTAATATTTTATATTTTGCTTAACAGTTTCAATTCACCATGTGTTGATGAATATAACATAATAGACTACTTTCAGAAAATATGTCAAAATGTATGCCAATTTGGGAGATGGCACTACAAGGTTAGAACAGTCAGAACTTGTATGTGCCTCAAGGAGAAAATGAGATCTGAAGAATACAATGAACTGTTTCTATTTTGAAGAATCTTATTTTTCCTTAAAAAGACCCTCTCCAGGCTGATGCATTAATCCTAGTGATTTCAGTCAAGACCAGATACATTGGTGACCAGACTAGACCACATTTCAGAATTAGTAAGGAGACACGACATGCAACTTAGATTTCTAACCCATCTCCTCAATAGATTTTGCTCAAGTCTTGCCCTTGGGAAAAAAAATGCTTTAAAGAAGGCTAAGAACCCCACTTCTCTCCCACTCCAATCTCTTCTAGTACTTGCCTTGGCTCCTTAAGTTCTCTGAATTTTAAACTAAAGTATTTTATCCAAGAAGTACAAAAGATCATATACTCATAGGTCCATGTAGTGCACTAATCCTCCAACACATTGGATTTCTTGGTTCATTTTTTTCAGAAAAGCTAACTTCATCCAGTTTGGGGAGAAGTGGACACAATGAAAACTTATAATTTTTGCCTGCTTCATAATTTTGACTATGAAAAGCCCTTCCTTCACTCTGATTTCTTGAATATACATGATGCAGTCACTTGAGAGGGAAAAGACCTTTCCTGTAGTTACTGAACAAATGAAGCCCTGATAGGAAGAAGGTTGGAGTGTTATGGAGTGCTTGCCCTCCCCACATTTTTTCCTTCTAAAATCCTAAATTTGTGTTTGTTGCTATATGCTGGAGGTAGAGAATCAGGCCATCTTAAGTATGCTCCTCAGATGGAAAAGTTTGGAAGATATAAAGCAGGGAAGAGTGAGAAAATTGAAGGACAAAGTCAGAACAGCTCTCTTCTTCCTTCCCTTCTAATCCTCCCACCTATTGTACCAACAACAATTATCCGCTTACTTCTTCTGAAAAGACTTGTTACCCAGAAGTGCCTGCATCAGAATCATTTTGAAGTTTACTTAAAAGGAAGAATACTGGGACAGATGCATCCCAGGCTAATTTTCTTTAGGTTGGGATTCAAGAATACACATATTAAGTAAGCTTCCAAATTATTCTTTAAAAAAATGTTTTTTTATTCCTCACCAGAGCATATTTTTCCATTGATTGTTAGACAGAGTGGGGGGGGGGAGAGAGAGAGGGAGAGAGAAACATTGATGTGAGAGAGACACATCTATTGTTTGCTGCCAGCACTCACCCTGGGCCAGGAATCAAGCCTGCCCTTGACCGGAATCAAACCCAGGACCCTCCAGTTGGCTGGCTGATGCTCTACCCACTGAGCGAAACCAGCCAGGGCCAGATTATTACACTCACATTAGAGAAACACTACTATCTTAGTCTGCTCAGACTGCTATAACGAAATACCAGAGACTAGATGGCTTAAGTCACAGACATTCACTTCTAACATTTCTGGAGGCTAGTGTCAATGTAAGAAGCAACCAAACCTGTAGAGAATTTTTATGAGTTTATTTGAGCCAAACTGACCACAATTGACAGGAAGCAAAATCTCAACAGATTGAGAAAATTCTCTGGAGAATGGCAGTTTTGTAGCTTATTTTATACATTAGAATAAAAGGAGGAGATATAAGGAGGGTTACATGAAATCCATTGGTGGTAGCTTAAGGGGGTGGGAGAAAGCAGGGCAGGGAAATTTCTGGGATTGGATATAAAGTAAAACCAGGAGACACATCATTATTTTACATTGGTGGGCACAGGGTGATTAATAATTAACATTTGCAGCACATGGAGATGCTATGTGGGGAACAAGGTAACAATGAGAGGGTCTGTGGTCTCCTGCTCTATTGTGCCTCAAGGGGTTTGCAAAAGAAAATTACTCTGACATTTCAAAGGTATGTGATTAGATGCAAAAAGACAATCGACAGGCTTACTTAAGGTAAAGATTGACCGTTGTCAAGGAAGTAATAGGCCTAGGAAGTGACTACCCATTATAACCTGCTTTTAGTTAGGAATTTTTATGTTCAGACCATTCAATGTGGTTACTTTCAGTTTCTGAGTTTCTAGGGCCTGACACTTGTCAGGTTTAGTATGTGGCTCTTTTTCAGTCCACAATGGAAAGTCCAAGGTCAATGTGCAAGCAGATCCCGTTCCTGGTGAGAGCCCTCTTCCTGAAGGACCACCTTCTTGCTCTGTCCTCACCTAGTAAAGAAAGAGAGAGAGAGCACTGGTCTCTCTTCCTCTTCTTACAGAGACACTAACATCATTTTGGGGCCTCATCCTCATGACCTCCTCTGACCCTAATTACCTCCCAAAAGTCCCTCCTCCAAATACCATCACTTTGGATTTAGAGCTTCAGCGTATGGATGGGATGGGGCTACAAACATTCAGTGCATAACAATTAGACAGAAAATGATGGTCACACAGAGAACACCCAGTGAATGACCGTACAAAATTATCTCCCACAGCATGTCCACTCTAATTAGATTAGCCAGTTGTATAAAATAAATTCTGCATGCCTGAATATCAATTAATTAATAGAGCTCAACTAATAAAGCCCAGTCTCTGAGAGTTGTGCAAAAAGATTTATTTTCTAGAAAACATCATACCGTTTCCATTGCAAATGAATTTTTTCTCCTATTACCTACAGTAAATTCCATGAAGATACACAAACACACACAATATATGTCTTTTGGACCTCTTTATTTGGAAAGTTTCTCATTTTTCTTCTTCTATCCTATATTTTATAACTGCAATATTGAAATGTTACAAAGGGAAGTTACTGGTGTTTGAAGAGCATCATGAATGAAAAATTCTTTCTATTTCTAAGAATAGAAAAGCTTCTGCATTTGGATAACTGCACATTTAAAACTGAAATTGTCTTTATAACTATATTCTTGTGAGCTAGGGGGATGTGGGAAAACATTGTTTTGTCACAGTTCCCTCCCTCTCCCTCCGGATCTGCAGAGGGGGAGAAAAACTTCACTTGGCAACTTCTTATACACTCTCCACTCAGCGACTACTTCGTTCAAGTGAATGGTTGCTTAGCTGAAGTTGGCAATCCTCACAAGTACTGCCAAAGATAGTTTTCTAAACAGGGTCCAGAGCCTCAGGGGGCAAATGCTAAAGAGGGAATGAGGGCGGGGCAGCAGGGGGCGGAGGGGGCTTAGGCTAGGCCACCCCACCAGACTTACCTCCTAGGGGGTCTATGCAACTGCTTTGTGTTCACACTTAATAAAGGACTTCATGAAGAGAGAAGCACTAGAAAATAGACCATATCTCCTCCCCCAACAAACTCCTCTCTCTCTCTCTCAAAAATAGTAAAAAGCAATTTGATTTCTAAAACTTAGGCTGTCTTAGGTCCCCAAATGTCAAATTGTTGAAGGCTACTCTGTGTCCCTAGCAGAGCCTAGCTTTCTTACCTCTGATGGTTACAGTGCTTACACCTCCCTCTGACAGGACAGCTCCATCTAGCTAAAGCTAAAAACCCATCACCACCCCAAGCCAGCTTCTTCCTTCTTATTTCCAGAATCTAGGAGGGGACCATCATCTCCCCAGAAATTAGTTCAAACTCTTGGAATTGCCTGGGATTTCCCTTCTGTTTGGTCCTCTGGTGATTCCTCATCCCACCCAGAGTGCTCCTTTCTCTCCTACTGCTGCCAAGACCTTAGTCTAGGTTATCATCATCTACTCTCAATCATCTGTGATAGTTTATCTCCTCCAGTCTCTCCCTTCTCTTTTATTATTAACTAGAGCCCCAGCACGCAAAACCACGTGGCCTGCTCACCCCTCACCCCTCACCTGCCCACACCCCACCCACCCACCATCGCCCTGCCTTCACACCCTAACCTCTCCACCGAGAGCTCAAGTGCGCCTGGCCCCACCCCTGTCCCCTCCGGCCTTCTCTGGCCGCTTCAAGCCCCACCCTCGATCCGGTGAGTCTTCTTGGGCTGGTTCCACCTCCTCCGGGTGCCTCCCCGCTTCTGCTCCATATCCGGAGCAACGTGGCAGCTCCACCCCATCATGGCACTGGAGGAGAGCGTGGAAGCCTTGCACCTGCTGCAGAGTTTCAAGTGCCGCTTCCTGGCAGCGTGCATGCTGTGCTCCTTCCCCTGGCAGGTGGGCGGCAGGGCACTCTGAGTGCGAGTGGTGGGTGGTGAAGGACGGGTGAGGGGGGCGCTAGGGCTCTCACCCCTGCCTTCCCCAGCATGGGATGGTCCCACCTTCTCTGGGCGCCTCCCCGCTTTTTCCCGTCTCCGGAGCAATATGGCAGCTCCACCCTGCCAGGCACACAGCCTCCTGCTGGACAGTCGTTACGGCATGAGGGTGTCACAACCATTAGCATATTAGCTCTTTTTATATAGGATTTACCCGACACGTAGTGAGTGCCTACTGTGTGTCCAGTCACTGACTTAAAGATATTATAGCAGTGAACAACATAAAATTTAGAAAGATTTTTGTTCTCATTCACGTTACACTAAATAGTGAGTTTATTCATAAAATAAACAGAACTAAGGTACTATGGGGAAAATATAATGATATAATGTAAAAAAGAATGCTATTGCCTTAAAAAAAAAGGAATATTGCTACCAGATGAAGTTAGATGAATAATTGGCTTGACCATTCCATTTCCTGGTTTAAAAGGCATTAAATATAAACTCAGCACTTAAAAAAAAGTTTGAACTTCCTAGCTTGCATCAAAAATCTTTTACAAGCAGGCCACCAATGTATCTTTTCAGCTCCTTTTCCTCAAAACTAGCCTCTCCTCTATTCAGATTTTCTGTCTGCGCACAAAATAGACCTTTAAGGATATTTGTAGTCATAAGTCCATTTAGAATGTGTTTTCCTCTTCCTTTTTACAAACCTACACTTTAAGGCCAATTTCAAATCTCATTTCATCCCGTCCATGCTAATGATGTTTTCATCTGACCTACCAAAGAAATTCTTACCCAAAGCTTTCCTGTGCTTCTCATCATATCTTAATTGCAAACTGTCTCCATTTAAAACTTAGTATGCCTAGACAAATGTAACAATTAAAACTTTGAACTTTAAGGTTAGGTCTTCTCTCTGACCCCAACAGGAGCCTATTTCAGGTTAGAAGTTGAGAAAGAAAGAGCCAATGCTCCACACTCCTTGTCACTCATTTTTTAAAAAAATATTTTTTTATTGATTTCAGAGAGAAAGGGAGAGGAAGAGAGAGAGAGAAACATCAATGATGAGAGAGAATCATTGATCGGCTGCCTCCTGCCAGGCCCCTACTAGGGATTGACCCTGCAACCGAAAATCAAACTGATGACCTCTTGGTTCCTGGGTCAATGCTCAACCCTGAGCCACACCTGGCTGGGCTCCTTGTCACTCTTTTAAACTCTAGTTCTGACTCCTCCAAAGTTGGAGGTGAAGGATAGATAGGCTTAGACAGGGAATTGTGAGAAACAAGTTCTTCCCTGACAGGCTTCACATTCTCTGGGACCCCAGATTTTTAAGACGGAATCTCTCTAAGAGAGAGAGAGAGAGAGAGAGAGAGAGAGAGAGAGAGAGAGATGAGATTTCTTTCTCCATTGCTGGAGGTCTCACACCTGAGTTTCCTTGGCACAAATGTTCCTTTGTCTGAGCACACCCCCTCAGCACCTGCTCTTTCAGCAAATTCACTCCACACAGACTCTCATTTCTGGAGTCCCATTTCCCCTCCAGTCCTTTCTCTTAGGTTAGGATTCTCCTGGCATTTGGTCCACACAAAAAAACATGAACACTGTTGCAGGAACAATTCCCAGCATGTGGACCAGTCCCAATATTTCCTCTTTGCCCCATGGCCAAAGCATCTAAGCATCTGGCTCTTCTCTCATCCTCTGTATTTCCCAGCCTGGCATCAGACCCAGGCCACTTTGTGATGCTTTGTGCTTTGGTGCACATAAGCATTTCTTGCTACTCTCCCTTGAGAATATACTTTGACATAATGAATGCAGTGCATTCTCTTACGTCGTCTGTTTCTGACTTGGCTGTGAATTTAGCAAAGTGCCTTGGTTCCACTACACCAGTGATCGGCAAACCGCGGCTCGCAAGCCACATGTGGCTCTTTGGCTCTTTGAGTGTGGCTCTTCCACAAAATACCGACTTATGCACATTGGCCACGAAGTTTCAATCGCACTGTACATGCACGCCCGCACGTGGTATTTTGTGGAAGAGCCACATTCAAGGGGCCAAAGAGCCGCATGTGGCTCGCGAGCCGCAGTTTGCCGACCACGGCACTAGACCAATAGATGCTTGTGTGGAGTGTACGAATGTGGTAATACGATCTAAGTTAAAAAATTATAACTTTTTTATAAACCAAAAAAAAATGTGTTTTGTGTGTGGAGTTTTTTTGTTTTGTTTTGTTTTGTTTTTTATGGAGCTACCTGTATAAAGACTCACAGAAATTAATGCCTATGGAATAATTTAAGATGTGGTCAGAACACCTAACTGTCTCCCTACTTAGGATTAACTCCAAAAAGGACAAAGATCTTGCCTGTCTTTTTCAGTGGTCTACAATAATGAATGGAACATGTAATAATACTTAACACACATTTAACGAGTGACAGAATTTCATTTTATTCATGGGTATCCTCCATGCTAAAAGAGTAACATTAATTTCTTTCATTTACTAGTATTCATGGGTATCCTCCATGCTAAAAGAGTAACATTAATTTCTCCCATTGGTATGCTGCACTTTAAAGATTAGAATTATTTTTACAATCTTAAATTTAATCATACCATTTCCTAAAAGCATTTTGGATCTCAAGCAAAATAACTCCATATAAAATGTTAAATTTGGCATGAAAACTAACATCAATTCAATTAAATAAGCCTTTATTGAGTATCTGCTACTTTCGAGGCACTGGGCAAAGTACTGAGGGGATACAGAAAATAAAATCACTCTGTTTTACCTAAGAATTTATAATCTTACTAGTAGCCCGGTGCACGAAATTCATGCACATTAAAAGGGAATTAATTAGCGGAGATATTTTAATATTGCTATTTGCCCTTTCTCTATAATAGAAGTGTGAGAGATGAAAGGAAATTAGTAAAATGTATATGAAAATAATATATAAATTTATTAATAAATAAACAGTAACAAAAGGATATAACAACAGAGGCATGATATAAAAA
>NW_005354726.1:244307-266260 GCF_000412655.1 Myotis brandtii | reverse complement strand
GGCCATGCCCCCTGTTGGGCCAGACCCAGAGTTCTACCATGCTGTGGCCTCCGCCTCAGCAACCCAGGACTGACTGCTGCTGGGCGCTCCTGGCGCTCCGAGGGTGGGTTCAGGCCTCACGGGAAACAGCTCAGGGAGGGCACAGCCCTTGGCAAGTCAACCCAGGACTCAGTACTTCCAGGCTCTGCTCCAAGGGCGGGTTCCTGCCTGAAACCTCGCCCTCCGGGGAAACAGCTGGGGGAGGGCGCAGCCGTTTCCAAGACAACCCCTGCAGGACTGACTTCCTTCTAATTGGTCGAGCTTCGGGATGTGATGTTACACCCAGGGTTTTTATATAAGTAGATAGGGAAGATGAGATGTGTACATATGTAACTACAATAATAGAAAAATTCAGGAGCTCACCAGTGAGACCCCTGAGTGATCATTTTTCTGCTTAGCGTAACTAGAAAGTATCATATAAAAAAAGTTGTTCCTGTCCTGGACCTTAAAAAATGATTAGAATTTCGGAGAATGGAGAAAGCTGTTTGAGACCTAATACAAAGGTAGAGAGATAGTGTGTGGGATGTATTTGAGGAGCAGTGTGTGGACTGACTTTAGTGGAAGAGTCAGGTGTATGGAAGTCAGGGAGAAGGTATGGCTCTAAGAGCAGATGGAACAATGGCTAACATTTCTCGTGTAGGAAGAGGGAAACTTCTGGAAGCATTTGATCAGGGCAACCTTAGAGCACAAACCTGAAGATAAATATGAGAAAATAAAGCGTTGGGAGTCGGGGAGATGAGTGGATTCATTATGGCAATAGTTCAGGTGAGAGGTAATGATGACCTAAGTAGGGCAGTGGCAACGGGAATAGAAAACACGAAATGAGTCTAACAGACACAAAGATGAATAGTGCCTGGTAGGTCAGAATTCGCTGTTGGGTGGAAAATGCCAGCCAAAACAATTAAGCTAATCATTTTTCTCCTACAATAGAAAAAGTCATGCTGTATCAAATCCTTGGTTTAATAAAGGAAAAAGGAGGTTTTTACAAAGGCTATTTTTTAGGAACTTGGGTTAAAAACAAATAATAATCCAAGTAAAATAATCCAGAAATGAAATCAACAGCATTTATCCTAAACAGGCAGGAGGTTAAGCCACCATGGACTCTTAGGCTTCTGCTAAGAGTCACTCACTGGCCTCCTTGACTCTGGTGTTACTTTCTAAATCCATCCAACAGCCTAGAGCCAGAATTATCTTAATAAAAATCTAAGCATGTTACTTTCTGTTTAAAACTCTCTAAAGATTTTCCATTGTCCTTGGGATAATCAAAACATGCTTTACCTGACCCACTATGACCTGCATATGTCTCCAGTTCACACTTCTGCCTCATTACTTTCAACTCACACTTCTTCTTTCAGTCAAACTGAACAGCTTGCATGCCTTGCCTCCCCCCCACCCCCACCCCTACTGCCCCAAGGCCTTCTCATAGACTAGGCAACTTCCCAGAGCACTGGTCCACTCAATTAGAATTCTATACCACATTTGACCTCCTATAGGTGAGATCTTGCTGCTATGCACTCCTCAAGTTCCCTGTACTTCCCTTTATTATATTTTACTATAATTGTCTACCTTCCTACTGTGGTCTGTAAGTGCTACAAAGACAGAGACCATGCCTGCGTATTCAGAGCTATATCTCCATTACCCAGCAGAGTGATTAGCACATAGATCAATAAATATTTATTGAATAAAGGGAATCGTGGTTAATTAAATCACTCTAGGGCTCATTTCCTTCATCTTTAAAAATGGGTATTGATCTTTAAGATTCCTTTTACTCATAGAGTTTATATAAGTAAACTTCATCAATAAAGAAGACAGACTTCAGCATTCCAAGTCTGAATCAGTATCATAATATACTGAAAAAATCATTGAGTTCTATTTATAAATTTACATTTTAATTGCTGTCTAAATAGCAAAATTGTTAATGATATTAGTGATATTCCTCAATCTGTCCTCATTTTGCAAACATTTCTCCTCTTCATCTTGAACAGTGAGATTTGAGTAACAGGGAAATAGAGGAAAGTAACTATAAAAACTGACAGTTGAGTAAACTTCCCAAGAAAGACAGCTTTAGGCAGAGTTCTGCCTCCCAGAACTTTCACAAATGAAAACAGATTTTAAACATTTTCATAGAAGAGGATTTATAAAGCTTGTTTGATAATACTAATTCCCACCAGCTCCAAGGTGTTTCATTTAATGCAATCTCTGACATAATACTCAAAACAAAATAAATGTGGTTCACACACATATTCTCTACAGCATTTTTAGGAGAATGAGTAGGATGCTGTAACAATAACTTTTATTGAGTACTTAGTATATGCCAGATACTGCTTATTTGCTGTACCTCTACTAACAAATTTAATCCTCACAACAACCCTATGAGGTAGGGACTATTATTATTCCCATTTTGCAGAGAAGAATACTGAGTCACTAACACACGTTTACATAGTGAGAATATAGCTAGAATTTTAGCAGTTTTAGCTCACAAACTTGACCAGTTAACTATCATGCTTCTCTTATAAAATCATCCCCAAACTAGAATGTTTGATATATAAAAACAGTTGGAATAACTGTCTTAAATTTCTTGATTTGGAAATGAAGACAACTCAAAATCTAGTGACATTCTGAACTCTTTGTTGAAAATAAAAACTAGTAACAATCAAATGTTGGTTCGATTTGCTAATATTATTGAGCAGAGTATATTTAAATGTTTATGTATCTTATTTTCACCTAAACTCTTCTAATTCCAGTAGTTTGAGAGTCAGCTGCAACTAAAAGAACCATTTCTAAGTCTTTATTTCTTTAAAAACAAGTTGTTCCTTTGATCTCCAGAGTATGTCCTCTGCTTGAAAAGGCAGTCACAATACTTTTAATCTTTGTGTTAAAAGAGAAAGAGATCACTTAAAGAAAAAAAATCGCTTCCCTTATTTTCTACAGGGAAAAAAGTCTCAGATGCCTTTGTGGAAAATAAAAATAATTGATACATTGGTGAAACCAGGGGTCAGGAAAGGAAACTTTCCTACTTTATCCTTTTCCTGTCCATCCAGGTCTCAGAGTATGTATATTTACATGTATATAATCCTTGAATTGATTTATTAAGCTGTTTACAAGTTAAAAAGGAAGAGGTCCCGAAGTGATCATTACAGAATACAAATCAAGAGAGACAACTTTGAAAGAATAGTAATTTTGCTGCTTGATACTGACCTTAAGTCCCCAGGAAAAGAACAAAACAGCGAAAAGCAACTTTTTTTTCTCCATTCATAATTGTGAATTAATTGTATTGTGCAGTTTAGCTGAATTCTCCTGTATCCTAGGAGAAGACCTCTGACAGACTGGGAATTTTTGCTTGTTTATAATGTAAACTCAATATCTACAGATAGTTCTTAATACCACATAGGCTGATTGGAAAGCCCTAATTCCCAAAACAAAGAGGAAAAGGTGAACAAAACAATCCATCTGCAAAAGGAAATAGAATGTTTAAAAATCTCTTTTGATAATTTGGTTTTAAATAATCCTCTAAGAAAAATTTGTGATGACATCAGAAGTCTGACTACAAAGCCTAAACTTGTTCATCAATGAAGTGTATATGCCTTGTGGCTTATATGGCTTCATTAGTTACTTTGATTATAAAAGCACTTAGCAATAGTTGTATCTACGTTTAGTATATCAATTAGCCCATGCAGTTCTAGCAAAGGGTAGGTTTGAGCATTTGCTGATAAATAGCAACACTGCTAAATTTTCATTTTGATGGTAAAAATTAAAATATTAGAATTCTAATTTACTCAAATTGGACATTTCTATGCATGTACATAACATTTCAGATAGTTAATATTGACCTTATGATGATAATTCTACAGCTTCCTTCACTTAATCATGACATTTTTATTCATCCACTCAACAGCTATTAAGCACATATATTGAAAATGTACTATGTTAGACACGGGCAAATAAAAATTTAAAAAACAAAACAAAAAGGTCCTTGCCCTCAAAGATCTTTAGTTATAATTTTAAAAGTCTACATTTTAAGGCTTTGGAAGAGTGTAACAAGAATAGTAGCATCATTGTCCTTCATCTCATATTTTGGGCAGAAATGAGTCAATAAAGTCTGTAGGGGCATGGATCTGCTTCCCTGAAGCATGCCAGAGGCTTAGGAGTCACCCCAAACAAAGTACCTTTCTTTTTCTCTTAGTAACAAGATTTGCTTAATGCTTTTAAAAAGGAAAAAAAAATGTGTTGCAATATGAAGTATAAAGAAATGCTCTTGGGGTTAAGTTCTCAATATCTTCATACCCATAAAAATGCCTCCATTTACTTAATTTAATATATTTTAACACATCCAACTATTCTTCCCAGAAACTCTGACTAAGCACCTCTGTATTTGTCTGACCCTGTGGCTGGTACTGGGGATCTGTAAATTTGATGTCAAATATACCTTAACAAGTAGCTCATGGTCCTATTATGTGGAACTTAGAGAAAATAACTCACAGTGTTTAACTTATTAATGACCATGGGTTCAGGTTTTTAAAAATACAAGAGGTACTCAATAAAACATAGAGCATATTTTCTAATGTTCTTTTCCTGAGGTTAGAAAGAATTTGGCATAATTAGAAAGTATTCGTTGATAGTTAACAAAAAAGTAATCTGAATCAAATGTCACTGGAAAATGTACATGGGGCCAATTTGAATTTTACAAAATAAAAAGCATTTTTGCTGCCAATGCTGTTCTGAAATTAATTGCAAGATGTGATTTTTAAATGACTTATCAAAAATCGTTGCACTGACCAATAAGTCAACTGAGACTGGAAACCACCACCAGCTAGTAATTTGATTTACTACCTATTATAATTCCTCCATAATGCATAATAGGCACTTTCACAGTTTAATGTTTCTGTAATTGAGATATAAATGAATGTATGTGCATACTTTATGAAATAATATTATTTCCCCAAAAAGTTGTTCTTAAATGCATGGTGAATCTTAAAACAAATGGTATCAGAGTTAAGGGAAATCTATTAATTGCCAGCACACTAACTGCTTATCTTATAAACTACATGTTCTATAAAAATCGCAAATTTCTTAACTAAATTTACTTTTCTTTTTAATCCTCACCCAAGGATATGTTTTTATTGATTTTAGAGAAAGAGGAGAGGAGGGAGGGAGGTAAGGAGGGAAAGAGAAACATGGGTGTGAAAGAGAAATATCCATGGTTACCTCCCATAGAAGCTCTAACCAGAGATTGAACCCACCAACACGGGACAACTCCCCAACCAACTGAGCCACCCATCCAGGATCTACATGTTCTTTTTAATGTTTCACATTTTGCTACAAATAGAATGATAAACTCTCTTTTTAAATATACTTTCAAAATCCAAAATCACTTGCTTTGAAAAACCTGATTACCAGAATCAGAAATTATTTATCAATACCTTCATTATTATTCTGCTTATAAATAAGAATGGTGTTTTGTTAATCTTGATACATTTTTTGTAAAGAAAGTCATCTCCTAGTCATTTTTATATCATTGGAGTCTGTAATAATACCTTTAAAAGAATTAATGATTATTGAATAAATAAATGAAATAATGGAGGAAGTAATGGAGGAATAAAGACCTTGGGCTCAATGAGCCATCAAATATTTGTTGAATTACAATTAGCTGCTTATGTTGACTGACAGAATATTGCCATAGTTCAGTGATAAAGTTTTAATATTATTTCTGTAGTGTTTGCCTTGTACCATCAAGAGTAAATTAATAAATACTAATGATAAAAATTATTTTAAAATTTGATTTCAGCCCTAACCGGTTTGGCTCAGTGGATAGAGCGTCGGCCTGCAGACTGAAAGGTCCCAGGTTCGATTCCGGTCAAGGGCATATACCTTGGTTGCCCGCACGTGCCCAGTAGGGGGTGTGCACGAGGCAGCTGATCGATGTTTCTCTCTCATTGATGTTTCTAACTCTCTATCCCTCTCCCTTCCTCTCTGTAAAACATCAATAAAATATATTTTTTAAAAATTTGATTTCATGTATATTTAAGGTCTATATATTTAAAGGAGTTTTGGTATGTCAGTCTTTGGCTCAAACATTCCTCTTGCATATTTAACTATTTTTGATATTGTCTGCTAAAGAATGTCTCCTGAGTAATTTTTATCTTAAAAGATGAATTTTTGGAGATATGAACCAGTGATGGTGGGCAAAGAAATGGAATAGTAGATGGAGAGGAACTTGGGTCAAAAGAAAATACAAACCTTTCTTAAATTTAACCGAATAAATGACATAATTCCATGGAGATGAGATTGAAAAAGTAGTCTGAGGGCCAGATCAAAAGGCCCTTTTAGACCATGTTAAGAATTTTGTTTATAAGATTTTAGGCTTAGAGTAATGGTAAATCATTAAAGTTCCTGCTCATAGGGAGCTTATTATCTACTAGGGGAGAGAGATTAATCAGATGTCTAAAAGAAATATAAAATTGCAACTGTGCTACATGCTAAAGATGAGCTATCCAAGATTGTGGGAACATATAATAAGTGGAATTATTATCACAGAAGTCAGTCTTCTGTGAAAAACTGAGGACTGGAGGATGAAAAGTGAAGAGGGAGAAAATCAGGTTGTATTCAGTGGTCTGAGCAAGAGCATGGAGCCTGTGAAAGGAGTGTGGCGTTTATGAGGAACTGAAAGGTCAATGTGACAGGAATACTGAGAACAGTGAGCATCACTGTATATGTAGAGGGTTGTCCTTATTCTAAGAACAATGGGAATTGGGAAATTATTCAACTACTTAAAGCAGGAGTGGGGTCATTTATGCTGCTATTTCAAACAAATAAAAACAAATGAACAAAAATCCTCACTGGAATATGAAGAAGGGATAAGGGTTGAGGGGTCAAAACAAACAGAGGTAGACCCTTTATGGGACTTTTGTGATTGTGCAAAACAGAGAATATAGTGGTTTGGGCAAAACTGGCAAATGTTGAAATGATGAGAAGGGGAAAATATAAAGAAAAATTTTAGTAGTTAAGATGTAAGAGGACTTGGTGATATGTGAGTTATAGATATTAACTATCACTGTGATGTTTATGCAGTTGTCAAGGACATTCACAATGAATCAATTGAGCAGTCAATCAATAAGCATTTATCAAGTGCCTACTATGACATCAATATATCATTCCTTTTATGGAAGACTCAAAATTATTTATGCATTAGAAGATCAGATTCTAAATATTGTTTACCTCACTTGTTTTTGATACACTATAAAAGAAACAAGCCACTGTTGATGAATATCCATTGTGTGCTAGGGAATTTGGAACAAACAATGCATTCAGAAGCTACACTAAGCTCATCCAAAAAGCATGACAAAATCATCTCTACCCAGTACAGGCTGCGCAGCTATGGTGCAAGCAGATGAAAGTTGCAGTTGGCTGAGAAGCCCATAGAGGGTGATTCACCAACATAAGTTAACTGCAAGATTCAACTGCATTCTCACCTCCTCCTGACACCTGTGTGCTAGTAAACCCAAAGTCATACATATCATTCACTTCACTACAAAGTGAACGTTGTAGAACTAAAGGGTATTAATCTTAGGAAGGCTTGGCCAACCTCAATCTAACACCCAGGAGAGAAACTGCTTTTAAAATATTATTAAGATGTTTATCTCCCTCAATTCTCTGGGAAGGATATCTAAGACTTAAAAAAAAACAAAACACAACACACGTCTGAATCAAATCTTAGAATACAAGAGTTTTATTCTCAGTCTCACTAATGATTGTGGTAGCTGTGAAAGTCTGCTTATAAAGACACATTTTTCATTAGTCAGATTATTGCCTGATACATGAGGAAATCTATTTTTTAGTTCTGTTTTCTTTCACTGTTACCAAATTGAATATATTTATGAGAGAAAACAGTGAGAAAGATGAACACAACACATGCTATGAATACCAATTCTATCACTTACAAGCTGCACTCTTCTGAAAGGTATATTAAATTTCTCTGAACCTCAATATGCTCTCTACCTCACAATGTTGTTCAGTTCAAGGAAGGTAACAAATATAAAAAACATCTACTGTGGCCTGGCACTTAGTATATGCTCATTAAAAGTTAGCTGAATCTTACCAAGGCTGAAGCAAGTCTGCACCTAGAGTCAAATTCATTGATAGAAGTTTCTTCATCTTCATTCTAATAGCAATACCCCACTAACAGTCAAACTAATTTAACTCTGTCTTTATAATCTTGTCTAGATATTAATTAAAAGACATTCACTTTTCAAATGATTGCCACATACCTCTTTGGAATTTTCTTTATAGACCCCACTATGAATTTTATAGTTTTTCTCTATAAACCATATGTCATATTTCTTATGTTTATGAAAATTGCATGTGTAATCTAAAATTAAGAAAATGAAGATTTCATATAAAGTATCATTTGCTGAAGGAAGCCAAATAATGCAGAACATTTCCTGACTTCTTTCATGCTGAACTACTGTAGATTTAATAACTTCTGCACTGCAGTGATTATGAAACTAATGCATATTTTTAAATGCTAGCTAAGAGTGTCAGACGTTGTCTTATATTCTGCAAAATGTTAGGGAAAAAAACAAGTTTAAGGACTAACAATAACACAAGGGCTGTTAGACATGTTTCTGCTATTCACATTTTGTGAAGACGCTGACCCTCTAATCATTTTTTATCTAAATTGTACTGTAATCATTACTTTCTGAGAGCCTTAAAGTCAGAAATAAGAATTTAATGTTAATTACAGAAGCATGTTGAAATGTATTTTAACAAAAGCATGAGATATTGGGAGTCAAATCATCCCTTTGGGATTTTAAGCTTCACTTAATCAGAGGAATCTAGGGTAAAATTTTACGAAGTAATAACTCACTTACAGAGAGAAAAATCTTGCAGGTCACAGTACAAAAAATGGTCTGATTAGCCTTCCTTTTCTCTATATTGACTCCAAAAAATGTCTTACTCATAGAAGCAAATGAAAAGAGGCTTCAAGAAATCACACTGCTTCTTTACAGCTAAAAATATGACTTCATTCACAAAACATCACCTCTCGGCTTAACACACTTAACCTTCAAAAATTAAAATAATCTCCTTAGAACTAATATGTGTAGCCAATGATATGTTTGTGGTGATTATTTTCATCTAAAACCTGAGCCATGCTAAAGGAGGAGTTTTATATTTAGAAGTGAACCTCCCTCACTGAAAGACAGAGCTTCATCTTTCTTATTCACATTCCCCAAATAGCCCTTAAAGACTGCAGAACCCTTTCTTTCCTAATGAATTGTAGTATCCGCACCAGCCATTGGTTTGTTTGTTTGTTTTTATGAAAAAATTAGCTTGTTGATGAAGCACAATCTTACTAAAAAGATAGATTGAGGCACTGGCGAGCTTAATGATATTTTATTAGGACAAATTAGGAAAGGGATGCAGAGGCAGACACAGCCCCCTGATGAGCATGCTCTTACCTACTCCCATCACTTCTGTTTATTCCATATGGATACCTGTTCCTGGCAACTTATCCACTTAGTGCCTTGCTTGCCAAAATTCACATCAGATATTTTGTTGTGTAACTTAACTACCCAGAATAAATCTTTGATGCGAAGGTTGTCATAGGAGACTATGAAATAATATGAGTAGGAACATTTATATAAAGCATATTTCTTTCCAGAAGTTTGATCTCATTTTCAAGTTCAGTACCTCTGACAGGAAGGAGGCAGAAGGAAGCAACTTATAAATCAAAGACTTGTGGATCTTTCCTATTGCAAATGTCAAAATCCCTCAAAATTGTTTCATGATGCTCTACGTATGCAGTACTTTCACATCTGACCTGCATAGTGAAGATGCCTGACTGGCCCAGATTGTCACAGAGTTAAGGGCATAGAAGAGTAGTGGATGATTCAACAAGGTCCCTAAAGCAGAGAGGAAAAATACCTGTGGTTTGAAATATATGATATCAAGTAGTGATTGCCCAGCTTTTAGTTAAGAAATACCAGTGCAACCACAGTAAGAATTCCTATTTATCCTTCAGTATTTTCCTTAGCCTACTGTGCTATCTGCATTGTTCTGATTTCATCCAGGAAAGGGACACTTAGCAGAGCTCTAAACCCATTATGTTATCTCTCTGTTGCTGGTGGAAATGTGGTCCTTTCACAGAATCACAAGGAAAAGCATTCGAGGGGCCCACGTGCTGGAGGATAAGGCTTAGTGGTAAGATTTACTGTAGAAACAAAATCAGAGGACTGCCCCTGGAGTCCCAGTGTCTCATCTCCATTGTCCCGCCCTGGAAGAATCCAGCCTTGTCTCGATCAGGCCCAAAAAGGGCCAGTCTCCATGGGGTAGTCCGTGTCTGTCCCCATCCCGCCAGTGCAGTCTGTTTCCGGCTGTACTCTGGTTGGCGTTGCATTGCTGTACTTTCAAACTAACCAATTTCCCAATCTTTCAGGGCTGGTGTTGGGTCCTTCCCCTAATCAACTCATTTCCTAGATCAGTGATGGCGAACCTTTTGAGCTCGGCGTGTCAGCATTTTGAAAAACCCTAACTTAACTCGGTGCCGTGTCACATATAGAAATTTTTTGATATTTGCAACCATAGTAAAACAAAGACTTATATTTTTGATATTTATTTTATATATTTAAATGCCATTTAACAAAGAAAAATCAACCAAAAAAATGAGTTCGCGTGACACCTCTGACACGCGTGTCATAGGTTCGCCATCACTGTCCTAGATCTTTCAGGGTTCTGTGTTCCTTATCCAATCTGATCCTTTCCTAGGCTGGACAGATACTCCTTGATAGCTGTCACCTTGGCTCTTACTGCACATGCACCAACAGAGGAATTTCCCCTTTATTGTTCTATCCTTCTCCCCCATACTCTGTGGGGAATTGACAGGTGGTTCCTTGGGGAGATTGGAAAGCCAGCCCTGGAGGTTGTTAACCCCCTTGACGAAAAAATGCTGCCACCCTCTGGGGTGCCTATGAGTGCTGCAACTTCCTAGCAAAGCAGCCTGTGATCTGATGCGGCTCCCTAGTTTATTGTGCTCAATAATGTGTGATTCCTTTTGCTCCCTTTCTTTATCAATATGTAGCTGCCTATGCGAACATCTTTCTATAACCAGTTTCTCAATGTAGCAGCAGCAGCATAGCACTTCAGCCGCATTGGGGAAGAGTGGAGGTTCACACCCGCTTCATCCTGCTCACAGAAGTTGCACCCTGAAGGAGGGATAAACAGCAGAGGCAAAACTGGGTATGCGCAAGCAATGGGCTACCGATGACTTATACCTTGGCCCGAGTCTTTTATATCGGTCCCCTCTGCCTAGGCCCAAACCTCCAGGAATCTTTGAAGAAACTTTCAGTTCCTCAAGGCTTAGAGATGCCAGTTGGAGCAGGAAGGCATGAACCATTAATATATTGGTATTTCTTTTCCACTGCAAGCTGTAATAATTACCTACCAAGCCTCCCTGTCATTTTCACCCGGTCAATAACAGTCGCTTTAAATAGATGCTGGAGGAAGCCAAACTGCTGGCTTAAAGGGAAATTTTGGTAGCTAATCAGAGCCTTGTCTTTATTTCTGTTTGTTTTTGTTTTTTCATTCTTACCTCACCCACCTACCACCTACTCCCAATCTTATCACCTCCTACCCCCATTTTTCTAAGTCTTACCATGTTTGGTGAAAAGTATTTTGGTTTATAGATACAAATTAAATACAAGATACAAGTGACCTCATTAGATTCTTAACTAGGTCTGCCTATCATATTGTTGAATTGTTTTAGTGTGTCTTAGTTATTTCAATTGCCCACCAAGTCGGTAACAGTTGCATGTTATGCTGCTTCACATAGTCTCCTGAGTCTTTTTCTTTCCTGTTTCCATAGGATTCTCCTGGTTTGCCGAGAACAACTAAAATGTCAAAATATTTTTAATTATGTTTTTATTACTAGGCCTTCAGTTAAGAACAAGTTTAGATAATCAGCCAGCTTATATTCAGATGCAAATGTACACACCTTCACTCACATGCATGCTAAATTTTAACTATTAGGGAAATAATTCCCCTTTCATTCATGTTGGCTTTAAAGTGATTTAAATTAATTCCAGCCACTCCTTCCCCATCCCATTGGATGGGTTTAACACCCTTTGATGGTATTGTTTGGGCTTTTCTCTCACATGCTAATGAGGCATTCACTTTAGCTGCCACAACTTCATATAATCCTTGGGCAATTCTCACACTTGCTAATGACCTCCTCTTTAGAGAGCAGTGAATCTTAAAAAAGAGGAAGAGAGGCAAGTGAATCACTGGCCTAGTGTAGATTTACCCTGAAAGTATAACCTGAAAGCAGATTTGTGTGGCCTACTGCTTCTACCCTGCAAGAATAATCATCTCCGAAGAAGAGACTTATTCCTACTTGCCACGTACGGACGGTCTACGCTGTACCAGAGCAAACCACTGTAGCTTTTCTGCAGCCTGGTGGTGATTTCAGAAAGGGAGGAAGTCTATCTACTAGGAGCCTTGCTTTATCTATTAAATTTTCCTTGACTGTGAATTTCGGAAATGTCCAAATAATAAGCTACTGCTAGTGCTTGCTTCCTCGCCATTATGGGTGAAAAGCCTTGATTAAGCTGAGTAGGAGAAACATGGAAAACTATCCTGTCTTCTTGCCTCAAGAGGATGAGTATTTCTCCATGGAGTTTCCTAAGGCTCTCAAGGCTTTGGCTAGCATCCATACCTTTTGGAGAATACCTAGATGGAATGTCTTATTTCCAATGGAGATCTCAAAGCCCAAACTGAATATGCGAAAGCAGGGTTCTCCAGGTTGGCTGCACGTTAGCATCACCTTTAAAGATTCTCCATATTCACACCTCACCAGACCGATTAAATCTGAATCAGTGGAGTTGGGATCCAGGTTTTCACATCTTTAAACCTCCCTGCACGATTCCAAATGGACAGCCAAGGTTGAGAAACATGACATTACCAACTAGGGAAAGAATAAGTACTGATGACCAAGGACACTGAGGCCTATCAGTTAGCTTCTGCGGCTGAGAGTGTCTGCTCAGCACTGCCCAGTATCCCATCTCTTGTGTAGGAACTTGTCCGCTAGAGCAAAGAAAATCTTCACCCTTGGCTACTCTTCTTTACACAATTCTGCTTGTCAATGTTTCTCTGTGCACAATGAGAGGATTCTTATAAGATGCATCGGTGAGTTACTAGCATCAGTGGCGGAGGAAGTGCAATTAGTACCGTTTCTTGTCCTACTCTGCTTCCTCCCCCATCCCATGGATACTGTGTTGGTTCCCTTCCCCATTGGGCTGATGTAGGGAAAAGAAATAGATGGGCAATGATAGTTTATTTTGGCAGGCACATTTTGATTTAGCATCAGTTTTGTTTTGTTTTTAATGATATGTGTTTTTATTGATTTCAGAGAAGAAGGGAGAGGGAGAGAGAGATAGAAACATCAGTGAGAGAGAGAAAATCATTGGTCGGCTGCCTCCTGCATGCCACACACTGGGGATCGAGCACACAACCTGGGCATGTGCCCTGACCAGGAATCGAATGGTGACCTCCTTTTTCATAGGTCGACGCTCAACCACTGAGCCATGCCAGCCAGGCTGGCATCAGTTTTATGTGTGTATACCTGAAGGTGACTTATGGTGCACAAATGCGGTTTCCACTAAAGACTGCTCTCTTGCTTATGCCCCCTGATTTCACACTGGGGGCGTCTATAGCTTCTTAGATGTAGTACTGCCTTTCTTCCAGATGCCACCTCATCCCAAGGGGTTGCATGGGTCAGGGTTCCTTTTAGGGAGATCATGGACTGGCTCCCTTGTTGGAAACACCTGGTAAATGGGAAACACAACTCTACCTCATCAATAGTAGAAACACAACTAGTTCATAAAGCATCCCATTATCTTGTGTTATTCTTGCCAGCCCCAGCCAGGCCCTTAACTTCTGACAATGTTCCCTAAACTCTAGGGAACTCAGGTCAAGTTTTCTCAAGTGTCTTTCTCTCACTTGACTTAAAACCCGCAAAAGCACTCGGCCACTCTCTAAGGCTGAGAGTGGTGAAAAGGATAAAAACCAACATTCTCTTCTTCGATAGCTCTTACACTAACAGTGACTTCTATCTTATACTCAAGAAAGGTGATGAACCAAGGTTACAAACCAATTTCACAATCTTTCAGAATGTATTGCACAGGTAAGCTGTGTCTATGGTATTGTTATCAGTTTTAGGGCTCCAGCTGAAGTGAAACAGATAGAGTCCAGCTGTATATATTGTCATATTTCCCTACTAGCATCCCTTATTTCTAAGGCATGGACTTCAAACCTCAGCTAAGTACTCAGCACAATCCATCCATTAATCTTGCTTACCTCGTTTTTGTGTGTGTGTTTTTTTAAATATATTTTTTCTATTATTGATAGTATTACAGATAGCTCCCAGATACTTATCTTGTATCTCAATATACAAATTAGGATAACAAAAGTTTCTATAGTAGTTCCTAGAATCTGCCCAGCTGGATGTAGCTCAGCCATTGCACATCCACCCAAAAACCAAGAGGTAACCGATTCCTGGTCAGGCAGGGCACATGCCTGAGTTGTGGGCTCTATCCCCAGTAGGGGGCGTGCAGGAGGCAGCCGATCTGATTCTTTCTAATCATTGATGTTTCTATCTCTCTCTTTCTCTCCCTTCCTCTCTGAACTCAATAAAAAATATATTTAAAAAAAACAGTTCCTAGAGTCTCAGTGTCTATTTCTTTTTTGATGGCATACTTCATCCTCAGAGCTTCTTTATTGAACCAAGAGTACAAGCAAGATGGTCTGACATTTGCTAAGCAGATCATCTGTAGTCCTTTCTGGAAAGACACTTTCTTCCTCAAGTAGGATTTATAGACTGAGTCCACCCTCCTTAGTAGACTAGAAGTAGTAAGCCATGCTCAGTTACAAGTCTTTAAGGAAACTATCACATCCCTAATTCCAGAATGTTCTGTGCCTGCCTGATTTGGCAGCCTCAGAACAACCAGAAGGAAAAACTCTAGTAATCCTAGGCTGAGAACCAGAAAACAAATTCAAGGGAAGTGAAAGTTAATATCCTACGAGGGGCCCCGGAATAGCAGTACTAATAACGGACAACCAGAATTAAGCTTAACATGTCCTGTTTGAGCTTGCAAATGGGGTTAGGAATGAAGATGGAATACTATAATCATTTTTTAAAACCAAAAGCCTAAAGAATAGAATCTAAATAGAATAATGATTTAATTGATGTATAGTAAAGTTTGTTTACTTAATTTCTGGGGGGAAACCTAAATCTAAAGAAAAAAATTAGAAAATCAAGATTCTTCTGACTAAAGGAAGTACTGCATTTATTTTAAAGTCTTCCATATATTTAGATGTCTCAGGATTTTTTTTCTTTTGAAATCTATTCAAGGAATAAAATACCCAAAATAATTTATAATATATATTTTTAAAAATAATGAAATTTAAATTCTTTTTAATTCTAAAACTATCTTTATTAGTTCAATAATGGGAAAGATATGAGAGATAAGTATTCAAAAGATAGTAGCAATAAATAAATCCTCAAATATAAAAAGAAAACTATGACTGTAGTTGGCACTGTATTGTCCCATTTGGGGGGGGGGGGGGGGGGGGGGGGCAAAACTTTTAAGCCTTAGGCTTTGTTTTTTTCAAGCTAAAGCTCTTAGCAGAAGCTACATGAATTTCATCAATATGTTTATTTGATTCCAAGCCAAGAAATTCTGTAAAGATTACCGAAGTATCTGATGAAGCTTCTGGCAAGGAGTGAAGTACATCTCACAAGGACCTCGAACAAACATTCCTGTTAGAATTGTTGCTGATCTAATCAAGATTTATAGAATTAAAAATACAGAGGAGAAAAATATCCCGATGAGTATAATACTGAATAGAATAGAAAATATTTATATATAATGACATAGAAAACTAACATCATGGAAGAATACCAAGTAAGTCTCTATAAAAAAGCAGCAGGATGTGGGGAGAGTATGAAAAATACACCCTCAAATCAATATACCAAGGCAGAGAGACTAAGTCCAATAAATATAGTAAATTTTGTTTTGAGACAAATATAATCTCACAGATATAATCTAATTTCAATTGTGTTACTAATGATAAAAATATGTAAATTAAAAGATATACCTTGTTACAAAAATTTTAAATGAGCCAGACGTTAGCTTCTCTTTTAAGAGGATGCATACATACATCACTTAGAAATACCGACATAGCAGTAGAAGAGTAGCAAAATTTACCCAGGTAAGCCTAGAGGAAAAGAGGCAGAAGTGCTATTGGGAGTTGGGCAACAATGTAGGCAGTATTTATTGATGAAGTATATGAATAAAGCTTTTCTAATAGATTCTGGTACAGAGGTGAGATAAAGACAAAGAGACAGTGTCTATCTTTTCATCTGCTAGAAAACTCTTTTGGTCAAAATCAGAGAAACTAGTATAGTAATGCCTTCATTTAGGTCATTCTTATTTTTTCTCCAGTCTAGCCCTTCAGCCCAGGAGGCATCAAAACCTTCAACCTGCATTCTCACCCTCTTCCAGTTCCTACACCAATCTGGACTGGGGCAGATCATAGCTATTCAACTCAGTCCCACCAGGAGCCCAAAGCCCAGTGTTGATGTCACTGGCTGGCGTCCTAGTATCTACCTGATTACTATCTCTGAATCTTCCCCAACCCATTCTCTATTTCCCCATTTATATCTCCAATTACCACTAACGGCTCTACTTGGGACAAGATTCCTAGTTTAAACACTAATCCACTTGCCAGCCAATGCCCTGCTTAAAACTGACAGACCAATCATAATTGTAATATTACTCTCCTTAGCATTATCTAGAGACTCAATTTCCCTCACCTGACCAAACCATGCTTTTTAGTTCCAGATTTCTCTTTTGCCCTATTGACCTTCTGCTCATGTCAAGCATGTTTTGTCACCAAACCTGGATAAAACATGTTCTTCTGCTATTAATTTGCTTTTTTAGAAGAGCACAGAAAACAAGAGTATCATAAAAGAGAATTGCTAAGACCTTTATCAACTCTAACACTTTATTAGTCTATAATGTTGTCTGGCTGAGAGGGAAGAACTGGGGAATTGATGGGTGTCCTTGGAGCAGGTAAATATGTCATCTAGCTAGATAAATAAATTCCAATCTCAGAAAGAATTTTTCTGAAATTTCTGAGAACTAGCAGACTTTCTTTGAGTTCACACAAAAAAAAGGCTCACAAGGAATGAGAAATTCTAAAATTAGATCATGACTACAAATCTAATTACATAAGAAAAAAATAAAAATGATTAAAATAAATTATTGTCCAATACAGTGAGATGTTTAAAGCATGAGAATATTGAACACAATTTTATGAGTCCACATTTCCACCACCACCCCCCATCTCCCCAAAAAAAGGAGACAGGTAAGTACATTCTACTTTATGTAATAAAATTTTTTGAAACAACTAAAATTATGTTGTATATAAATATTACATGCTATGGGGGAAAATCTTATAAATTAAAAAAGCAGGATAAAAATATGAATATGACCCAACCTAAAGAATACATATGCACGCAAATGATATGTTAAAATGTAAAAAAAAACATTTTAAAGGTCATGTACCACAGGTGGAAGAAGCAGCACAGAACTACAGATGGAATACAAAACAATGGAACAGACCTTTAAAAACAATATTAGGAATACAGCAGCAATAACTCAAACTGATGAATAAAGCTAAGAAAGATGAAAAGAATTTTTTAAAGTTATGCTTAAAACAAAAATAAAAGAATGGGCTATACCCATTCCTCTAAGCAGAGAAGGTCACATTAACATTATTTTTCTTTCTCTGTCAAAGCAAGTCATCACACTGGAAGGACAGCATATGGCTAAGGGGGAAATTCCAGGATGATTAAAAGTATTGTAGGGAAGCACGTAACTAGGTTAAATGATTTCACATGTCCAAGCTCAAGGAACTTTATTGTCTAGAAGCAATTTACAGATATAATCATGACATCCCAGATATCTTTTCTGAGAAAGCACAGAAACTAGGAGAGGTGAGAAAAATCTAGAAATGGACAAATATTTATCTACTTTTCCAACAAAGACATAAAGAGATGTGCTACGAAAACTATCTTAACATTGTTTCTAAAATAGACCTCTAAGGACATTTTTATCTCTTAGAAGATGACATGGAGCTCTTAAGTAGAACATTTGCAGTGTAAGGCAAATGTGGTTAGATGTACAATGTAGTTAGTAGATCAATATTTGCTCCAAGGTAAGAATGTGCTATGTGATTCCTAAACTAATTCTGAAATTCCATGATAAGAAATGATTTTCTTGATCTTATGTGGCATTTGGAAGTTTTTCACTAACACTTTAGGCAAGATGGATTGGTATAGACTAAAAATAATGGGCTAGAAGTGCATATTAATGGCTGGAGAAATTACCTACAGCAAGTTGATTCATGTATCAAAAAACTCCTGATTCACTCACTCTCTGTAGTGATTTGCTATGGGATTCTAATCTCTTAGCTGACTATTTTATATGATTAGGTTGATAAATAGATAGATTACAGGCATATAATATCTATAGATGTTATCAATTTGTGGAAGAAAATAAGTTTAAATAAATTAATTTGGATTCTAAAAGATGATTGTGATGTTATGTGACAAAGCTAATAGTATATATACACATACTCATAAATGTTTTGATTAAATATAAAGGACTGTGACTTTAAAAAGGTAGGTGTGAAAAAATACAGGAAGCAGGAACTTCCTTGTTAGCAATTTCATGAAAAAAACCTAAGACTTTCAATGATCTGCAAGTTCAATATAAAACATCAACCTCCATACCCTAACCGTGTTGGCTCAGTGGATAGAGCATCAGCCTGCGGACTGAGTTCGTCTTGGGTCAAGGGCACATGCCCGGGGCTGCAGGCTCAATCCCCAGTGGCGGGTGTGCAGGAGGCAGCCAATCAATGATTCTCTCTCATCATTGATGTTTCTTTCTCCCTTTCCCTTCCTCTCTGAAACCAATAAAAATATATTTATAAAAAAACACCAACCTCCAAGATTTAGTCCTAAATGTATAAATTTTGGATGGTGAGACTAGTGGAGCAGTACTGCCTCTCTCTCTCTCTCTCTCTCTCTCTCTCTCTCTCTCTCTCTTCTTTACTTCTTGTTTCCAGCTGTCTCCTTTATGCAGGCTTGTAGTTGTCCCTTCCCAATTTAATTCATCCTACTTTAATACAGTATTGGACAAAATCCTTCCTGTAGTACCCTAGAGTGTAACTTAGGTAGATTAAAGCTTTCAGTAAGACTTCATTAAATGCTAAATGATTGCAGAGGCTATGACACGCTTGTCAGAGGTGACACGCGAACTCATTTTTTTTGGTTGATTTTTCTTTGTTAAATGGCATTTAAATATATAAAATAAATATCAAAAATATAAGTCTTTGTTTTACTATGGTTGCAAATATCAAAAAATTTCTATATGTGACACAGCACCAGAGTTAAGTTAGGGTTTTTCAAAATGCTGACACGCCGAGCTCAAAAGGTTCGCCATCACTGCTATTGTGTAACTTAGGCAGATTAAAGCTTTCAATAAGACTTTATTAAATGCTAAATGATTGTAGAGAAAGAATGATCTTATAGAGTGGGAGAACTACCCCTGGAGCAGGCCAGTTCTCAGTGTTCCCAGCCCCCTCCCATTCCACATGCTACATGTTAACCATCAAGAACAATTACACAGTCTCTCTCCTTGACCCCTCACAATTCCTAAGTCCTGGCCTGCCTACATGTAGTGGGCACTAATGTACCATTCTCCTTGGCAGCCCAGATCAAGAGAAACTAAACATCCCTCCTCTCTCTAGTGTAAGCCACAATAGAAGTTCAACATTCAACCACATATTAGAGCCTCACAATTATCATAACATTTGTGTAATAGGAATGCCATACCCCCACAGGAAACAGGATCATTTTCTCCTCACAATATTTTGTGATAACGAGAGCTATAACGAAATAGACACACCAACGTTCCCATTGTTGAAAAGCTTTTAGTAGAAATCATGGGACCCACAGTTCATCATGTCAGAGGAGTCCTCTACACTAAGATACTAGAGCCATTTAGAATAGTTCTAACATCCCATCAGTTTCTAAGAGTAAAAGATACTATATCTGGTTTGCACTTCTTTTTGAGTTCTGCTAGGACAGTGATGGTGAACCTATGACACGTGTGTCAGAGGTGACACGTGAACTCATTTTTTTGGTTGATTTTTCTTTGTTAAATGGCATTTAAATATATAAAATAAATATCAAAAATATAAATCTTTGTTTTACTATGGTTGCAAATATCAAAAAATTTCTATATGTGACATGGCACCAGAGTTGTTAGGGTTTTTCAAAATGCTGACACGCCGAGCTCAAAAGGTTCGCCATCACTGCTATTGTGTAACTTAGGCAGATTAAAGCTTTCAATAAGACTTTATTAAATGCTAAATGATTGTAGAGAAAGAATGATCTTATAGAGTGGGAGAACTACCCCTGGAGCAGGCCAGTTCTCAGTGTTCCCAGCCCCCTCCCATTCCACATGCTACATGTTAACCATCAAGAACAATTACACAGTCTCTCTCCTTGACCCCTCACAATTCCTAAGTCCTGGCCTGCCTACATGTAGTGGGCACTAATGTACCATTCTCCTTGGCAGCCCAGATCAAGAGAAACTAAACATCCCTCCTCTCTCTAGTGTAAGCCACAATAGAAGTTCAACATTCAACCACATCTTAAAGCCTCGCAATTATCATAGCATTTGTGTAATAGGAATGTCATACCCCCATAGGAAACAGGATCATTTTCTCCTCACAATATTTTGTGATAACTAGAGCTATAACGAAATAGACACAGCAACGTTCCCATTGTTGAAAAGCTTTCAGTAGAAGTCATGGGACCCACAGTTCATCATGTCAGGGGAGTCCTCTACACTAAGATACTAGAGCCATTTAGAATAGTTCTAACATCCCATCAGTTTCTAAGAGTAAAAGATACTATATCTGGTTTGCACTTCTTTTTTCTCTGAATATTTTCTATACCATATTACATTAATGTAATTAAATAGAAAGACTAAGACATTAATGTGTCCCAGAATCCATTAGGAATAAACATGCTTTTTTTATGTGTCTACATTATTTATCAATAGCTCTTTTTTTAAATTAGGAAAGTTTTGGGTGGCCAGGAGTAGAGTGAGGTGGGGAATTTATGCCAATAGCAGCTGGCAAGCATAAATGAATGAAGCAATGACCAACACCTCATATATGCCTGAAGAAATATTTTAAATTCATTGGTATATATTCGAGTGCTAAAATAACATCTTACCTCTGTGTTTTTCTGTTTTGAATCCTATCTTTTCTATTTTTTCATCTCATATTTTATCTTCATGATTTAAACACACATAGAAACACTGACAAAGGTAAACGAAATGTAGAGCTAGGCGGCATTTAAAGAATAAATAACCCATTTAAAGCATAATCTTGGGTTGTATTTTTGAGAGAAAGAGTTCTTGCGATAAGTGGGTGGTATTTAACAGTCACATCCCTGTGTCAGAAGTGAAGAATCACAGGTACTGATAAAGCAAGCTCTATAGATCAGTGACACTGTCTAAGCTTACAGCTTGTCCCCACAAACTCACAGTCTCAATAGTTACTTCAGTAATTCTAACATAGGACTCCAGTATCATCAAAAGAAAAACAAACCCATGATTTTTTAGTAACCACACTAAGTGGTTAAACAATTCTCACACTTAACTACTACATTTCCAGAGCAGAGAATATGACACCAATATATAGATAGGTATCCATAGATATGTAGTACATATGCATTATTTTTTAATTCTACTATATTTTTGCTTTCTTGTGACCAGATAGAT
>NW_005354726.1:231856-244251 GCF_000412655.1 Myotis brandtii | reverse complement strand
ATAATGGAACTAATTTGTAATGTATGTCATAATCATGGACATATAGCATGTGCATGCCATCACAATATTAAATAATCCACAGCTTATGGGGTTTGAAGTCTATGTATCCAGTAGATAAAATAATTTACAAATAAATTCATGACCATTGGATTCAGGTTAGTGCATACTTAAAGGAAACTCTGCTTATTGTCCTTGGTTTTGCATTGTTTTAGTTTGGGGAGAATTCTGGTAGTGCAATGATGAGGATTAGGAAATCAAAGGCATATTTCTAAGAAGTAGAAAATTATGCAGCATTCTCTCAAACTAAACCAAGTACAATTTCCACATTAAAAATGGTGAATTCTTTATTCTTGGATAACATTTTTAGTTTTTCATCAAGCATTCTTTACCTATTCATTCAGCAATTGTTTACTGAGGTCTTACAATGTGCCAGAGAGTGAGCTGGTCATTATGGTACATAGAAATCAAGGTCCCTGCTCTCAAAAGACTCACAGAAAGTGAGGGAAAGAAGATAAAAATTAGGCTCCAGTGTGATAAAAACTATGGTAGAGATAAGCCTAGAGTATTTCTCCAGCACAGAGTAGAGACACCTAATCGAGACTAGAGGAAATGTCATGAAGACTTTCTAGAGCAGCAGTTCTCAACCTGTGGGTCGTGACCCCTTTGGGGGTCGAACAACCTTTCCACAGGGGTCGTCTAAGACCATCGGAAAACACACATATAATTACATATTGTTTTTGTGATTAATCACTATGCTTTAGTTATGTTCAATTTGTGACAATGAAATTGGGGGTCACCACAACATGAGGAACTGTATTAAAGGGTCACGGCATTAGAAAGGTTGAGAACCACTGTTCTAGAAGATTTGACTTACACTTATTTTTGAAGACTGAGTTGGCCAAACAAAGAAAAGTCAATATTTCAGGTGAAATGAGGATCAGTGAATCGCAATTCAATATGCAGAGGACTTTGGTTTGAAGTAGGGTTCGGCAAAGGATGAAGTGGAGAAAAGAGTTGTCACTATTTCCCATGTTCAGTATTTAATTCTTATCCAATGGGCAATGAATAGCCCAGATAGTAAAGGGCATGGCATTTTCAGATTTGCATTTAAGAAGTTATTCTGGGTAGCAGTTTGGAAACGTGGATCACAAGAGACCTAGCCTAGTATCAGGGAGACTCTGAAGTAATCTAGATGAAAAAGGATGTGGTGTGAACTCAGACGATGGCCATGCAGATTTACAGGAGCAGAGATTGGAGAAATCTCTCCGCACTGTGAAGGAATTTTGTGAACAAGTAAGCATCAATAAGGAGGGAGAGAAGAGGGAAGGGTCAAGTGACCTGGGTGCCTGGATGGTCTTGCCATAGCATTCACTGAGATGGAATGTGTAGAAAGAGTTGGAAGTCTAGCGGAGGTTTGAGACATGTCAACATCAGAGTGCCTGAGGGATATGCAGATTGAGATATATGCCAGGTAATTGTACGAACCAATCCAGAGCTTGGGAGAGATATCTATTGATTTGGGAGGCATTGGCATGTGGGGTATCACTAAAGTGTAACATGGCATGAAGTCCAACAGGTCCTGTATGAAAGGTAGATGCCAGTAGATGGAACAATAAGGACACCACCTTCTTGCTTAAGGAGCCCGAGGGAGAGTCTGAAGAGATGGGAAGACAGCCAGGAGAGCATGATGTCACTGACATCAAGGGAGAGGAGATTTTAAAAAACACCTGCTATGTTGCAGGCACTATGCCAGGCATGATGGGGATCCATCTGAGGAATTGGGGTTTCCACCCGAAGGAGGCCATAGAGAAAGCGTGTGCATATTTTATCACAATACAGGATAGAAAGTGACATTGCCTTAATGAAAAAAAAAGGTTCAGATAGGTGCTTAGGCACTCATAGACAGGGGCAGCCATTTCCATTTCAAACGCAGAGGTGATGTTGCCATGGCTATTGTATGAACAAATGATCATGGGTCACCTTTTTATATGGTATCATTCAGATCTTTACTTCACCACTTTTTCTTTAATGATTACATCTGGAACTAATCTCTCCCTCCTTTGAAGACCCATCTATTGCATCTCAAATATGATAGGCATCACATTCTCTTTACTGTTAGACTTATGTTTGTTGTTTTCTTCTCTCTTCAACTACTTTGTGAAGCTCTTTGTAGTCCTAAATTCTGTCCTAACCTGCCCTGAGAATGCTATCTTCTTTCCTCAATGTCTGAATCAGCACCCACAACGTTATAACCTTGCTCTGAAGTCATCCAGTCCTGAGCTCAAAGCTCATCTCAGCCACTTGCACAGCCATTAGCTCCCTGACAATGAACAAACAAATAAATTATTAATACCCACTAAGTCATGGTTTCCTCAACTGAAACTGAAAATAATTTATTCCACAGAAAGCTATTGTGAGTATCAAGTGTTATGATGTTTCTCAAACTCCCTAATATATCACTTGGCACATGCTGAATATTTAGTAACAGTTTTCTTTGAATGCATAGTGTGTAATAAATAAATGCTTGCAGAATGAATGAAGAAATGAATTAGTGAATGATCACATGGTAACCAGTCTATGCTTTTAATAAATTTTTTGATTCTTTTATAATTCTCAAAATGTCCATAATCTATATAGCTAGTATTTCTCTACCACCATAATTTTCCCCTTTTTCCTCAAAATTTTACTTAAATTCCCTACAAAATTTACATCTAGTTACCATTCTTTCTCATCACTATCTGAAAAATATATTGTTAAGTGGACTGATATGTTTTTTAGCAAAATCTCTAACTAGTGCTAAAATAGGAACTATGGTAATGATAATTAACCTAATCAGAGACTCAAGCAATTATTAATACCATCTTATTCTTCAAGAATTCAAGTTAATTGAAATGTTGCTGAATATTTTTATTACAATAGAATTAAGAAACTCAAAGCCTGATTTTAAGTCCTACCTCTGCCACTTTCTAGTTTTGTGATGTTGAGCAATTTATTAGACCTCTCTATGCCTTTGTTTCCTCATCTGTTAAGTGGCAATAACAAGATAACCTAAATCAGATACGGGTATCAAATGAATAAAGTACTTACAGTACCTGGAACAAATTAACATAGATGTTAACACATTTCCTATACATTCATTCAGACTTGGGTACCTAGTGTTTTCTTTTATATTCAAACTTATAGCTAGGTTCAATTTCTCATTACTTAAAACAACTCAATTTGCTTATACTTGCAGCATGTCTCCTAGCCTCTATTAATGAACTGCAGAAAACAAGAAAGTGGTTTAAGATTTATTGAATTATATGAAGATTTCTTCAAGTACCAATTAAGGCAGCAAAACAGTTGGTATGACATACATTGTTTCCTTAAAAGTGTTTTTAAATAAAGCTTTGAGAACATAATAAACAAGTTTTTCTTGTTTTCTTGCTGCTATTTCACATTACCAGTGAAGATTATAGAGCTCAGTTTCTAACCAGAAGTAAAATAAGACTATGAAGATAAGGCATCATTAGTCAGAAAAACAGTAAAGCAAGCCCTGGTGTTCTTTGTAAAGGCCTGAGACAAGCTCTCCCCACTCCTCTCTACCCTCCCTCTGTTTATATCAGACTCACTGTGATGTGGGATAGTTAATTATCCTTTCTAAGTTTTAGTTACTTTGTCTACAAAGTGAGAATAAATAATTCAAAGACTACTGTGAGGATTAAATGAGATAATACAATTAAATCCCTGAGCAACATACCTGGCAAATAATGAATGCTTAATATGTAGCTTAAAAATAGTAACCCTCAGTTCCAATAATAAGCTCTGTCAGATTAACACTCACACTATAAACAATTACAATCTTGGACAACATATAAGAAATAATGGTTTGAAGTCCCTAAAGAGCAACTAAAGCAAGCAGCGTATTGAGAAGCTATGTCCCTTAAAGGATGAACAGTGCTTCAAATGGATGTTTTTCCCTACAGATTTTCTCCAGTTTGCATTGGCATGGGGGATAGAGCTGAATTAGGAAGAAGGGTTCTTGCTTCACTGAAGAGACAAATGTCAAATTTTGATTTTAAAAAAATAATAGCTGTAAGGATTCATCTACATGGGGGTATCTTGATGGACTGGGCCTTACAATAGCAATTAGAAAATTGGAAACTTTAAAATGTTAGCTTCTCTAAGAAGTCTATTATTGGCATATTCATTTTTTAAATAAAAGCCTTTATAGTTTTTTAATATATTTTAAGAAAGTTAGTCCAGCCCGTGTGGTTCAGTGGTTGAGCATTGACCTATGAACCAGGAGGTCACAGTTCAATTCCAGGTCAGGGCACCTGCCTGAGTTCCGGGCTCAATCCCCAGCATGGGGCATGCAAGAGGCAGCCAATCAATAAGTCTCTCCCATCACTGCTGTTTCTATCTCTCTCTCCCTCTCCCTTCCTCTCTGAAATCAATAAAAATATATTTTAAAAAAGTTAAATATCTGACTGACTATATCTTGTAAATTAATGATTCATTTATTCAACAATTATTCACTAAGTATATTCCATAGGACCAAGATAAATGCTATGGATAAAATGGTGAACAAGAAAGGCTTTGTTAGTTAAGTAAATAAAATAAAAATAAATCATGGAAATACAATAAAGGGGGGAAAAACATTTCTGAGACACAAAATAGCAGCAACAAGCAGGGACCTGTTTTAGATAGATGGGTCATGGGGGCCATCACTGAGGTGCTGACATTTTGAGTGTCCCAAGCAATGGGACCAGGCCTTCCTGGAGCCAGGAGGAAAGAAGTGTAGTGCCAAGCACTGAAAGAAGCCCTGGGGGCTAGAGCACATCGAGTGAGAGGAAGAGTGAGTCATCACCATGAAAATTAAACAAAGTAGAAAGATTTGAAATATAGATTTTGTGGGTAGAATCAATCAACCTCACTGAGATATTAAGAGCAGGAGGTGAGGAAAAGGGAGAAAACAAGTATAAACCATATAATTCTGCCTTGAGCATCTAGATAGCTAGTGATAGCATTTACTGGGGTTGAGAAGGCTAGAGGTGGGGAGAGAGGGGAAGAACAATTTTGCGGAGTGGGAATCAAGAGCCTTAGGTTGGACATGGTAAGCTTGAAATGCTAGTGGGAAATATTGAATTTAAGAATGATGGGGCTTGAGATGGAAGCTTAAAAACTTTAATTTGCATATATAAGGTAAGAAATCATTCTGAGGATTTCAGAAGACTTGAGCTCATTCCTTCCCTGGATATAAAATTTGCCCTGATGTGAAACACAGAAGGCTCTGGTTGGATGTCTCAAATTTTCCAAGAACAAGGAAAGGGTGTTAAACGTCTTCTGGGAGTAGGCACCACCTTTACTCTTGAGAAGACATTAAGAAAAAAATAAATTCAGGCTGGAAGACTATAACTTATACATACATCATATGTGTGTATATATGATATATATAATTTTTATCTGAATTTACAAAAAAATGTGGGAAGTAAATACATATTCAAAGAACTGCACCTTGTAATAAATCCACTTTATTTGTATATCAGCATATATTAGAATGGATAAAGGGGGAAAACTGCCTCCCATGAAAGTGTAAGATTTTGAAGTTATTATTAAGATGAAATTTCCCAGGGGAGGCAGATTTTGCCTGACATTATTCTCATTGTTGGAAAATTACTGTCTTTTCTTGTCCTTAAAACTTTAAGGATTTTAGCATTTTCATTTTCTCTCCCATGAGAGCTCTGAAACAAACGTTGGAAACAAAATGAGGATAAATTCTTTCAAAAGTCTTTTATTCTCAAAAATTGATCAGCTGGAGTTAGGGAAGAAAGTAAAATGCTAACTCAAAACTCTTTTAATTTTTAAGCTGATTTTCTAGAATACAAAAATTCCTGTGATTTACCTGGATTATGTGTATATTTTAAATAGTGTTTCATGCTGGGATTTATTATAGAAGTTTTTGTTTATTTGTTTTTATGTCTATTTGCCAAGTTTTATAATGTATAATTTTAAAGATTTAAGTAGCAGTTATTTATATCCCATTCTATAATAGACTACTGATTTATATAATAATTATTATTATATTGAGTGTTTACTATGTAACAGAAAACTGTCCTGCATTCTTTTATATATTGATAACTACCCTATGAAGTAGATATTATTATTATTAATCCCATTTTATAGACAGAAATAGAGAAAAAAGCAGTTGTTAAAGCACTTGCTCAATATTAAATCACAAATCCAATAAACAACTGGCTCCTTATTCACTAAGCATATTTGGAGCTGTTCAACTAGACTTTAGATACTATATACTTAGGATACTAAATATAATTTTAACTTTTTTTAATTTATAATTTTATTATTTTATTTTTTCCATCACCTTTTATCCCCTCTATGCCCTCTCCTACCTCCATTCCACCCCCTCCACCCCACAATCACTACACTGTTGTCCATGTCTCCATAGTTCTCTCTTTTGGTTCTCTTTTTTTTTTTTACTCAAGGTGAATCTATTTGTAAATTATTATTTCAGATCATGTGTAGCCAAATTGAAATGCCTTTTTTATATGCCACTGATTAAGATCATACAGCATTCTCCCAATTATAGAAACATTATTTTATTTATTCATATACTCATAAAATTATTGAGCATTTACTATGTGTTGAGACACTTAGCATACTTCAGTCAATAAAAGAGGTGAAAGTTACAGATAGGGGGGTCTCAGAAAAGAAATAGAGGCCTCAGAAGAGAGCTAGACTATTATAAAAATTCAATTCACTGCAACAACTATTTTTTGAGCATCTACTCTTCACAGAATGGCATGCCGAACCTGGTAGGACCAATAAGTAAAAATGATCTCCTCTGAGTCCTTTAACCACAGGTGAGCTTTGAACTTGAAGGCCGTGTCATGTAATAACTGCTCTGCCTATTTTTAAATCATTACACTGGAAATGAAAGATAATCTCCCTTTCACTACGACCTCACAGTTTCACGTGGGTAGTTCTGTCTTAAATTCATAAATCACTTCCACACTATGAATTCCAGAGGTTTTCATTAAGGCTCAGTTATAAAAGACATCTGAATGATAATAAAGGTTGCTAACCCAGGATGGAGTGTGGAGCAGAGAAGTTATTTCTTGATTTAGATGGACGCCAATTATTTTCCTCATCAAGATGCATACAATTTTGAAAATAACAATAAGAATGGGATTTATCTCTAACAACAACTAGCCAAATAATTCTCTCTGAACTAAAGTATAAACTCATCCTTAAAAAACAGTGCCTCTGCACAAAATTCCATATTTTTGTACCAACCTCAAAAATCACCAGGAGGAAGAAAAGTAAGCTGAGTTTTCACTCTGGCTGGTGTGGCTCAGTTGGATGGGCATCATCTCGTGCGCTGGAAAGTGGCCAGTTTGATTCCGGGTCAGGGAACAGGCTGGGGCTGCAAGCTCGATCCCCAGTAGGAGGCATGCATGGGGTAGCTGATTGATGTTTCTCTCCTTTCCTCTCTCTCTAAAAATCAATTAAAAAAATGAGCTGAGTTTGGCCTTCTCTTAGCTGTTTAAAAAGAAAAAGAAAAAAGTGGACAGTGCATGAAATGAGGAAACATTAAATACTGAGGCATGGTACATTTATTTTTAAATATCTGATTTTGGGTAAGGAGGGATTTTTTTTTAACCTGGCTATGAAAGGTGGGCCAGTCTTCAGGTTCTGCTGTTTTCCTGAGGAAAATTGCTAATCTCAAGACAGTGCGTGCTGTTTAACCAGCTACACAGTGACTGCTCCTCTATGGATGGAAAGGGAACTAACTGGCATAGTCGCTTCCTCGCACATTATGTTTGTGCACAGGCTCCTCTCATGTAATTCTTTTCAGAACACTTGTGTTGAGGGATAAAGGAAGATCAAGGGTTCCCTTTCACAATTACGAAGTTAATTGCTGCAGTCAGAGAGCATCTGCAATAGTGGTTTTTACCAATGCTTATCAAGTCCTTAAAGGTATTCATTTGCTTGATTCCTGGACAAGTCACCTAAAATAAAGGGGTCCTTAGTGTACTTCATTTACCTTGCTGATTTATTTATCCCTGTTACCCCAGCTGAAGTTCATTGAACTGTAGACAAAGAGAGACAATGAACTTGGTGGTGGGTTAAAAATAGAGAAATTGTCAGAAAAATGATCCATTTCCTTTCTCCTATAAATAGATGAACGATCTGGAAAGGTGTTTCATTATAAAAAGAATATCTGGTTTGATAGCTGCATGAGCAGATTTTGTTTTAAATCTGCGAATTAAAATTACATAAGGCATGGAATGAAAATCTTTCCATTCTGTTCATTTCTGAATATATTTCTTATGTTTAATATGGTAACACCAAGCTAAACTCTGAAAAGGATAGAATAATTAATTAAATTATTACTATTAGATAGAACTGTATTAAATATATTAAAATTCTGAATTTATAACACAAACAAACAAAAAAGTGATTTAAAGAAGGTTCTTAATATAGAGTTTTGGACAAAGACACCTAGATCCTAGCCCTACTCTTACTCACTTAGCAACTTCTTCTGCAACAGGTGAATTTAGTCACTCTATGAAGACAATAAACTAAGGCGGGGCAAGCATCAGTTATGACATGGCTTCAAACCAGGAGCTGTCATTTACTTGCTGTGAGACTTTAAACAAGTTACTTCAGGCATCTAAATGTTAGTTTCCTCAACAGAAAAATGGATGTAATAATATAAATAATGTAGATAATTTGCCAGCCTTAGCAGGTATTCATAAAACACAGTCCTCTTCCCCAGAACACACTATCTGAGTCTCAGGCAGATTCCATGAGGAGAAGCATGATGCCTTTTTAAGTTGTTGTAAAACTCCTTAGAGAAAAGTGATACTAACCATGAGCTTTTCATACAAAATGTATTTGCCTGGAAGAGTACACATTGTCTTAACTTCCACTTACATATAACAGATAGAGCTGTTGGAGTAAGAGTTTGCTCTGTTGTCAGTCAAAACTGATTAATTCTTTCTATGAACACTTTCTGCTCTTCCACTTAGAGGTCAAGTTACCACCCGGCCTTCTATTGCTTCCTTTGCACTAAAGTGCTGTCTGTCGCATGTGGCTTGCGAGCCGAAGTTTACAACCCCAACATACAGACAAAATGTCCATGTCTCAATCCCTGGAACTCCTGAATGTTATACATGGCAAAAGGGACTTTGCAGATGTGATTAAATTAAGAGTCTGTGATGGGGAAATTATCCTGGATTATCTAGGTGGGTCCAATGCAATTACAAAGTACCTATAAGAAGGACTCAGGAAGGTCAGAGGGAGGGGGAAGAGGGAGGACAATGTAACAGAGATTGGAGTGATGAGGACACAAACCAAGGAATGACAGCAATCTAGAAGCTGAAAGAGACAAGGAATTGATTTTCCCCCAGAGCCTCCCAAAAAGAACACGGCCCTGCCAATACTTTGATTTTGGCCCCCCCAACATTCATTTTAAATTTCTGACCGCCAGAACTGTGCGAGGTTGTAAGCCTCTGTTACAGTGGCCACAGGAAACCAATACACCATCAATCCATCTCTATGTTGTTGACAGCTCAACAGCTTTATAAAGTTGAGGTGCGTCTCTTGCTTTTGGGTCTTCTGTATTAATGATGATAACAATTGGCATTTATAGAGCTCCTGATCTGTGCTAGGCCCTGACTTAGATATCTTACCTACACTGTGCTAGAAGAGGACCTCTATTAAACCCATTTTATAGATGGGACAACTAAGACCAGGATTCCAGCCCAAGACTGTCTGATGACGAAGACGATCATCATTTAAGCCAACGGGCTACTCTGAATCTCCTCCTTCTAGTTCAGTGGTTCTCAACCTTCCTAATGCCGCGACCCTTTAATACAGTTCCTCATGTTGTGGTGACCCCCAACCATAAAATTATTTTCGTTGCTACTTCGAGCCGCATGTGGCTTGCAAGCCGCAGTTTACTGACCACTGTCTTAGGCGACCCCTGTGAAAGGGTCATTCGACCCCCAAAGGGGTCGCGACTCACAAGTTGAGAACCGCTGCTCTAGTCCATCTTCTCTCGCTTCTTCTTAGATCCCATTCCATAGGGGAGAGATCAAAGAAAAGATGTCTATTTCTTATATTTTTCAAAGAGAGGTTTTTAAAGAATTAAGAGAATGACCTATAATCATATGAAAACAAGCAAGCTATTCTTAAATATATACATTTAAAAAGAGAAGAAAGAGAGAAGATGAGAGAAATGGATAGAGAGGGAAGGAGAGAGAAAAATTTGGAAACTCTATTCCCAAATAAATTTAAGTGTCTCTTCATATACAGGGGCTTTGAGAGTTGAGAACATCTTGAAAAGGTGAAGAGAGGTAAGGATATTCATAGTGTAAGATTAAGCATAGACAAAAAGAAAGAAGATAGAAATAGACATGAGTTGTAGGCAGAAGTAACGGAAAACCCAGCCTGACTCAAGCAGCAAATTTCAATTAGGAAAGTATAGAAAAGGTTGACACAAGTAAATTAAGGTCAGTTTCCAGAGAAGTGTAGCTACCAGGTGAGTTTAGACTTGATTGTCCAAGGATGGACAGCCTCTGTCCATTCTTCAGAGGGGTTGTGAGAAAGTGAGAGGGGTCTCTTTTTTTTTTGTAGCTTTTGCTTTTTACTATATAATCTTCCTAACAGTTTAAATTCAGAATTAATCTTAAAATGAAGATAATTTCTAAAATTTTACATTAATTCAATAACTGTATATTTTAAATTCACAACTTAGAGGTAATAAATGTTACTTAAATTTGAAATGATTTCCCTACTAAAAAATGAAAATCCCCTTGCAAACTTATTTTCATAGATTATGTACACAGTGTATTATGTGATATTTACTCAGCTCTGAGAGGCAATAATTCTTTCCATGGAATTATAGAGCTCTTCTAAACAGACACCAGCTTTCATAGGCATGGGCTATTTGGCTCTCATATATGGTTTAGGAAATGTTTGGGGACAGAAAAGCAAGGGGCATCACGTGACCCAACCTCTGCCTGATGTCTCTATTTATGTCTCTCATTAATTCTCACAATACTAACAGGGTCATTTTATTATCTCCATCTTACAGAGGAAGAATCTGAGGCTCAAAGGATTTAAGGAACTTGACCAGTCTTACAGATATTAAAAAGAAAAACTTAGCCTGAGCTAAGCATGTGTCTATTCCATGGCAGAGCATTAAACTGAAACAGACATTTCAGCTACAATTTTCTGTTCTCTATTCATTTTCTAAAATAACAAACATTTTGATTGCTTGGAAAAAAACAATTGAACTAGGGGATTTACCAAGGCTTCCAGGGCCCTCCTCTCTGAACCAAGTATTAACACATTGACATGACAAAGAACCATTGTGCCTACACCACAGTCTGCTGTTCACAGTCTGACAGTTTGAGAGCAAAGGGTCCCTCAAGGCATCCTTTCAGAGAAAACATAGAAATAAGTGGCCCTCACCACCCCCACCCCCACTGCCTGCCCCCAGTGCTTTTACTTGGCATGGAAGTCCTTGCCTGAAACTTCCTGCTTAATTTTTTTTTAATGCCTGGAACCCTAAAAGCAAAAGTGAGTATTTTCCAAAAGTCCAATTTTATATTCAAAAGCTGGAAAAACTGATGCATGCCTGCAGAAGTGTTAATTAATACCTGATGAAGACAGAGAACAAGACTGGCTCCTGAAGTGAACCCCAAAAGCCCTTGGGGACACTTCTCCAGAACAGGCCAGGGTGGCCACATTTACAGCGTTCTCTCCCGAAGGTCAAAAGACAGTTCCATTTCCCATTCTGTCCTGTCTTCCTTGTTAAACCAGATGTTTTCATTTGAGATTCAGAAAACTTACCCCCCCCCACCACCACCACTAAAGGTATGTTTTTACTAGGAAGCTGTTCAATTATGGAAATGCGTTGAGGCCCTTACCCAGAGAGAGGGCACTAATAAATTCTTTACCAGCCTCTGAAGATCTTAAATCACATACACCAAACCAGAAACCTTAAAGTCAGAAATGAAAGTTTAACCATAAAAAAGAAATACAGGGGGGAAAGCCATTAGACTGCTTCAGGAAAGTGACCCTTGAGCTGTGACCTGCTTATTAATTAGAAGAGACTGAGATTCAGAAAGAGAAAGTTCACTCTAATCACATCAGCTACCTTAATAGAACAAGTGGGATTTTCTCTGATTCACTTGATTAGCCGGGGCTAACACCTACCAGGCTATACAGGATAATTAGAAATAACACGTATTCGTCTAAAATCTTCAGTTCTCTACCCCTCATGTGGGCATTTATCCTACCCCGGAACCTGTCTGGGTAGTTCCTTGGCTGTTTATCCTAACAGTTTAACAATTGAGCAGTGGGTACTCTTACTGGCCACTCCT
>NW_005354726.1:229097-231814 GCF_000412655.1 Myotis brandtii | reverse complement strand
GTCCTTGTGTCTTCCCCTGAATGACAAACCACATTGACAGGAGTTCTCAAATTAATACCAGTCAGGAGAAGCAAAACCATTTCTAAAAGGAAGCACTACAAATGATGCAATTATGGGGAATTTGTATTTTCTTTTTCTTTTCCTTTGATTTCTAAATTTTGAACATGCTTTACTTATTTATTCAGAAGAAAAAATTATTTTTTAACGTGAATGTAAATCATACATTCTATCCCCTGCTGAAGTAGAAAGCCAACACATCTCACAAGTTCAGCCAAAATCGCGGGAGAGGGGGGAAGGGAAAATGGTTTTTAGGAATTTGGTCAAGAGAAAATTTCGGAGTAGACAAAAAGTTTGGTGTCCCGAGATGAGAAGAACCAGCATTTCCCCAGGGGTGAGGGGGATTTTTGTTCTGCTCTGTGTTGTGAAGGAAAACTAGAACCAGTTCTCTGGAGAAGCCTCACGTCAGTTCCGAACTACTAACCACAACTTTAATTTTGCATTCTAATTTGCACCGTGTCTTAATGAGCAGCCCCGAAGCTGCCTTGGACAGTGTCTCCTACCTTTCTCAGCCTGAGCAAAAATTGCCTCACGCTATTGAGCGAGGCCAGACAGTTATCTTATTTATGTCCCAATATCTTGACACAGAACGCAATTAAGGATACTAGAAAGTGGACCGCTGAGCAATACTGGAATCATTTTCCTGTTGTTTTCCAAAGGATACTGAACATTTCTATAATAATGCACTGGGGCTTGGGTCACTCAAAAATTATTGTTTCTGCTGTCATATGTTTTTCTTGGTGGCTGGAAAAAAATAAAGACTAATGATCTGAGATACACAAACTCAAAAGCACTTAAGTTAACATCAGTGGTTTTAATTTATTTTCTTCTTATTTAGAATATATGTTTTCAACCAGAGATTAGTTGAAGTTATACCCAATAAAACTGCATTTAAACTTAATTATTCTATACTTTTGAATTTTGTAATTCCAGACACAATCCAAATTAGTAAGGTTTTTTTCCTACTATTCAAACCATACACACATTCTGTTATCTGGAATTAAACTAGAAAACACAAGTTTTTATTAACACTGTTTCTCATTGCAATAACCTGAGGCCTAGTAAGAAACTAAATATAATCAGATAAAGATAAGCAATGCCCAATTTAAATGTATTTTATTATATCCTTGTTTTTGAATGTCTTACAAGGTAGCTATTAATTAGAAAATTATAATAACCAGAACAATTTGCTAATCTATGGGGTAAAATAAACTTTACTGTAATTGAGAATTGATTCAAAAGAATGAATTTAAGGGCCTCAGAACTCAGAATCCAGAGATTAATGTTAAGGGCTGAATTCTTTTGTATAAAATAAAGACAAATTCTGACAGGGAGAGATATCAAATGAAGAATTTGAGGAAATCTTCTCTCCACAGTCCTAAAGGTTAAGGCAGTTTAGGTTTGATTTTATTGCATACTATAATTAAGACTATTTATCCTTTATTTTTCACATAATATGTTTCCTTTGTTTTTAAATTAAATTGAAATAATTCATTTTGCATTACCCATAATATGCCCAACTACTTCTTGTACTGTTTGCTAAGTCCAATTTATTTAAATTCAATTTATTTAAAATGGGAAAGATATCCAACCATAACTACTCAAATCTACTCACTGACCTTCAAATTTTGGACCCAAAAGAAAAAATTTTATGGGAAACAAAAGTCTATACACCTATATTGGATAAAATATGGTGTACCTACAGGATGGAATATTATGGAATAATATCAATAGAAAGAATGATTTATAGTTATACTGTCTGAAATGGGAAGGTTCCTGTAAAAAAGAAAAGAAAAAAATTACACACCTATAAATGTTACAAAATTTCTAAGAATAGCCATTTGTTTTGAGAGTATATTGGCTGAAGCTGAGGTTATAGGATCGGCTTCCCTGAATTAAAAAGGATTGTGCTGGTTACACATAATTGACTATGTGTCCACATTTGTATGAACTTTCCTAAACATACATATACATTGGACCTTGGCAATAACACTGTGAGGTAAGCATAAAGGAGGCAATCCCCACCTCGTTATACTGAGGAGCTCACAGAGGAGCAGAGAGTCAGGTCCTTGGCCAAGATCACACAGCTATGAACTATCTGACAGAGCCAGGACTTGACCTAGGTCTTCCAGAAAAGCTCTTCTTACAGTCCTTATTCTAATAAGGTAGAAGATACTAAGCCTACCTGCATGTAAGTAAGTGTGAGGCCATATGACAACAGAAACAGAAAAGGAGAGCAATTCTTAGATTATCTGGGGAATTGTCTCAATCCTTGGCTGGGGCATTTATAGCCCAGAGGATCCTAAAGGTTGATCAAACTGTCTGGCTAGGCCTGAATCTCTGCATCTCTTTTGCATCTTGTAGAGTACACTCTTCTGGGGACAGAGTGCAATGTACCCAGGGGGAAGAGGACTGTTACATTGGGTGTTTATAAGTAGCTGTATACCCCTATTAAATGGCCCAATAAGAGAGCTTTCAATGTCTATTTTTTTTCTTTTAAAATATATTTTCATTGATTTCAGAGAGGAAGTGAGAGGGAGAGAGAGACAGAAACATCAATGATGAGAGAGAATCATGGATTGGCTGCTTCCTGCACGTGCCCCCTACTGGGGATCAAGCCACAACCTAGGCATGTGCCCTTGAATGGAATCGAACCCGGA
>NW_005354726.1:220288-229048 GCF_000412655.1 Myotis brandtii | reverse complement strand
GCCAGGGTTATATTTTTTAAGACTCTAAGATTCTAAAATAGTGCTTAAGGATGTAGGATTCATATTTCAATGAGTTTCTGATAAAGATAAAAACCATAAGCTGTTTTCCCATGACTCTTAGCAAAAATCAAGCCCCTCTACATTGTAAATGAAAGACCAGCAAGAGTAAACAGCATGATCTCAATCTTCACCTTGTCTTCTTTCTTCCCTTCTTTTTTATCTTTCTTTTTTCTTTTATAAAAACAGCACTGTGGCTCTGGCAGACACTCAGGTATCTGACAGATCTAAACCAAGAGAAATAATACAGTGCCAGGTTCAACAGTAAGCCTATGTGTCAAAAAGTGGCTGACAGTTGAGACATCAGAGTTACTCTTCAGGAGGAAAAATCAGGCAGAATAAACATAAAAGAAAACAGCCTCCTAGGAGATGGTTTCCCACAAGCTGTACAAACTTTCTTTCACTAAACAAATAATCCTAGAGATGAACTTTTGTTTTCATAGTTTGGGGACACGTTGTAATGATTACCTGTGGTTTTTCTCACTGGAAACCTTGACAATGAGACAAAATATGTTTTTCAGTTTTGCCAGCTGAAGGACCTAAAAATATATTTCTGAATCCTGAGAATTTCCTATGTGAACGATTTTATAAAATTTAATGTAGATTTTGTAATCATCAGATCTAACTTTATGTCAAAGCTCAAGTCCTCAAAGTCATGCCCCAGAAATTCCACCTAGAAATAGGCAAAGCTTTTGTTTGTTAAGAAGCACTTCACAATTTCCCACTCATCAACATTTCTTAATACTCTACTCCCTCAAAGAGGGTGAAGAACCTGCCCTGTAGTAAGTTACAATGTGAACGTTTCATGGGATTTCAACAGATTCTGAGGGCTTTGACTGGAGAACACTCTTGAAATTCAACCCAAGATAATGGAGCAAAGAGATTGAATAGACAAGAGAGAGAGATATGACTAAGTATCCTAGGAGAAATACCTTGCATCAAAGTCACACACACACACACACACACACACACACACACACACACACACACAATCAGAAGAATGTACCAAGGTCTAAATCCATATGAATGTGTAACTGGAAAAGGTCCAGTCTTTGGGAAGGTCCGGGTTTAAGCAGTTGGCTGAAGTTTGCTCTGGTTGGCTCAGTAATCATTTTACAATGATTACTTCCAAATGTCTTACCTCTTTCCACTTTTTTTCACCTGCCCCATCTCCAATTTGTGGTCTCTTCTCACACATGAAGTGTCTGTGTCATCTTACCTCAAATTGTAACTTTAAGTTGGAACAGAGAGCCTCTTGCCCCTTAAAGGTAAAATGATGGCTTAATAAAAGCCTCATTTGAAAAGGGAAGACCTTTTGCCTGCTTCCCATCTTTGCTTCATAAGTGAAATACCATTTGAAACAAATGTAGCGTCCATGTCCTGTATTACAATTGCCAAAAGAATATGAGAAGAGGAATTTTCACATTGTTTTCTAGGAATGTGCATTCATTTGTTCATCCTGATTCACCTTTGATTAAACTAACCATTGACTCAGCCAAATGGAATGATTTATGGAGAAGCACATGGAAAGTTGATGGCACAGTCAGAAAATCACAGTTCCACTGAAAGCATTCCACTGAAACTCCACTTCAGCATTCGTCCCTTTAAATGAAGCCAACAAACAGAACCGTAAAATGTGTTTATACCTTTTAACAAAGAAGGTCCTTTCTCATCTTAATCTGCCCCTAGAGGACATAAGACATAAATGTTCGATGACCTTTAAAATAAACTGAAGCTTTGAGACTTTTCAAATATATATATTTTTTAATTGATTTCCGAGAGGAAGGTCCTTTCTCATCTTAATCTGCCCCTAGAGGACATAAGATGTAAATGTTCAATGACCTTTAAAATAAACTGAAACTTTGAGACTTTTCAAATATATATATTTTAATTGATTTCAGAGAGGAAGGGAGAGAGAGAGAGAGATGGATACATTAATGATGAGAGAAACTCATTGATCAGCTGCCTCCTGAACAATCCTCACTGGGGATCGAGCCCACAATCCGGGCATGTGCCCTGACCGGGAATGAAACCGTGACCTCCTGGTTCATAGGTTGACACTCAACCTAGCGGTCGTATGCTAATTACCATGTTTCTCTTTTATTAGTGTAGATACCTCCAACAACCACTAAAGTTTCCTGATTTGCCTCTATTGATAAAGTTGTTTAATTCCATTATTTTCTCCTTTCCTGTTGACCTTAAGCCATCTTTCTAATCAGGTGATGATTGCAAATATTATGTATTCCCTTGGCATATCAATTCTGCTCATATTTCACATAGCAGCCTCATTTAAACAGTACAACCAAATATTTTATACTACCTATTAATAAAAGGTACTAATTTTTCCCTCATTTCTTCATGGGCATTAAAACACATTTTTAAATCAGTCATCTTTTTTATAGATAAGAAAAGTGGAATACATTATTTGTAAGTTTTGATTAGGTCTTTTGGGGTTGGGTAGAGATGTATTATATTTAATTTGTAAGAATACATTCATAGTCATCAATGATTGCAATACTAAGTAGTTATCAGCTGAATAGTTCTTTAAAGATACAGAACATAATATTGGGTCACAATGAGAAATTACCCTTCCTATTGTGTTTTTACCATGAATCAGAACTCATTTAATTTCTTCCTTTATAACTCCAAATATAGGGGAAATTTTAAATACTGTTCAAAACACACCAAAGGGTACCATCAAACATTTGGAAGTTTACAGCATAGGAAGAGAGAATGGTTATTTACTCAACTTTAATCAGCTCAATATTAATTTCATGAATTTTACACTTGAAGGGTTCTGATTGCTATAGCTCTTACCATGAATAAATTTTGCTCTTGAAAACTGATAATTAATTCTTACACCTTGGAAGACTGAAAAGCCTAGACTTCTGAATACATTTACATGGAAATTAACATTCTCTTCTCCTGTTTCTTTGAAATTTCTTTAGAGAAATTTTGTTCAGACTGTATCAAACATCTATTAATATAGTTTCCTTTTCTCTATTTTCTCAAAGGCTTAGGGTTTAGAGAAACTTCAAATATACAAAAGTCTAGAAACTAAGGATAAGTCAACCAATATTAACTATGAACTAATTCCTTTAATTTTGAAAATGGTGTTGAATATATTGTTAGGCTAACTTGACATAGGCATCTATTTCCTACTCATGTACAGTTCCTTTCTCCATATATGCAGCATTTTTCTGAAAGCAAAAAAAGAGATTTAATAAGGGAGCTTATGTATAACACAGACTATATTTTGATGTGAATATGAAGTCTGGGAGGCAACGCTAAAATATCAGTGAATATAATAAAACTATTCCAATTAGATATATACTCAGCAGCTCTGTCTTAATTCCTCCCTTCTCCCTTCTTTGTTTTAAATTGCCTTGCCTTTATCTTTCAATGTCATTTATTTTTCGATCTTTGGAGCATTTATTTTCCCATTAAAGTGAAACACAAAGAATGGCTTTCATTACATCTCTGAGAAGTAAAGTGCTGGTGGATTGGCACCAACATATAGGTTCCCTCATTGGAGAACTGTGAGAGTCATCTCTATTTCCCATCCTTGAGACAGATTCTTCACAACAGATAAGTGGTATAAAAATCAAATTGTCATTTTGTTAAAAGAGGAAGCTAAGGCTGAACTGGCAGCATGGCACAGGTCCACCATACATTGATTTGTGAACAGGTAGACAAAGCTCTAGAAGTTAAAACAAGCAAACAAACAACTTTTTTAAAAAACATACTAACCCATGTATAAATACTTATACTATTAAATCTGGCAAATGAAAGAATGGCAAAGTCTTTTCCTTTGTTTTGCATACATTATCTTGAGAAGCACATGTTTCGATAAAATGTTAAAAACAATAGAAAAAGAGAAAAAAATAAATAGAAATTATGTAATCAGCTTGCTAATTTTTATTCTTTGGCTTCCCTAATAATCTTGTTCCAGTAGGCATACAAGATGTAAATGTCCTCTGATTGATCTCCCCTCTCTCCCTTGGAAAAATTCTTCTCTAAGCCATGAATTCATCTCCTTCAAGGCAAGGTTATGCCGGTGACATTCATTAACACATAAAACTTAAAGGTGAGTCCATAAAAGACTAAAGCAAACACAAAAGTGGCAATGCACCATAAATGCTGTGTCAGACCTCAGCCCATCTGAAGCAAAATTGCTTTGGATGATAAAACTTACCCTTTGCTTATACAAATCCATGGACTATTTGAACAAAAAAAAAATTATACACTGTATTTCTAATTCTAAGGATAAAATTAAAATTACTAAGAGACATAATTTACAATGAATTCATTGAAATGTTAGACCATGTTCAACACTGACATTCTTATATTTTGGAATATACTTTTATTCCCCATGATGAAGGCACAATGTAGTGCTAGAAATACTCCTTAAGGTTTATAGGAAGGTGAACAGAGCCCCTAATTTTTCATAACTCATTCTTATTGCCATCAACAAAGCTATATCTAGAAATTCCTCTAGAATTGGTAAGCTTCATGAGAGATCTAAAACGACTTTAGCAGAGACCATGATCTCAAGAAACTTATGATCTAAAAGGACAGAGATGATGGACATATCATATACCACATGTAGAGAGTGGCAATTACAGATAGTAAGAGTTTGGAGGAGGGGAGATCACTTCCAGATGTTTAGGGTCAAAGAAGGCTTATGGAAAGCAGTATGCTATGTACAAATAGTAAATAGAGGACACTACAAATCCGGTGGATGACACTAATAAAAATGTAGTCAAGAAGCACAAGGCTCACATGGGCTATATGGACCTAGTAGCCAAGTGCACAGTCGTTAAATGAGGGAGAAATTAGAGGTTTTTATAACATTAGACCAGCCCATGCTCTTGAACTAGAGACACTGACTATCGATCAATATTAAAATGATGGGATGATTTATTTAAAACTGATCTCCTTTAAATATCAAATAATAGCAACATTAAAAAAAAACACCATTCTGTAATTCACAATTTCACCATTTTAACCAAACAAGTATTTTCATTACTTTGTATTCCCTTCCAGGGATTTGTCCATATGGCTGGGTATTTTTGCCTAGAAGTTGTCATACAATTTTGCACTCAGAATTTTTTCACTGAATATTATAATATTGAACATATCTTTGCTTCTTTTAAAAAATGTTCTTTGAGGAAATATACTTCCTTAGAAGACAGAATTAGAACTATAACAGACACTTAGGAGATTGAAAACAGACACTGAAAAGAATTTTGCCTTAGCAAGAGTAGCTAAAACTGAAATTATTTCTTGATGAGTTTTTATAAATACACTTCTCTGGAAGGATCTTAAGCATATGGTACATGTTCCACATCTTAAATTTTCCAGAGCAGCACTGATAACAAATATTTTGTTCTACTGAACTTTTCTCCACCTTCCCTTTCTTTTTCACTTTCAGTTCATCCGGCTTGTCAGATTTCCTTGATTTAATTCTATATTTTTAGTAAATTCACTTGCATTCAAGTATTCCCCCCCCCCCCTTACGTGCAGTGTAAATGTAGGCAATTTGCTTAATCTCTCTAAGCCTTAGTTTCAACTTCTCTAAAATGAGGGTAATAACACCTCTTCATAAGACTGTTCTGATGAATTAGGAAGGCGTTTCATGGGAGGCAGTGTGTACCAGGGTTAAGAGCAGGGATTCTGGAACCACTCTGCCTGGGTTCAAAATTTTGTTCTAGCCCAAGCCAGGTGTCTCAGTTGGTTGGAGCATCGTCCCATACCCAAAAGGTTGTGGGTTTGATTCCAAATCGGGGCACATATGTAGGTTGCGGGTTTGATCTCTGGTCAGGGCCTCTGCAGGAGGTAGCTGATGAATGTTTCTCTTTCCCCCTTCTTCTCTCGTTAAAAATCAATAAAAATATATATTCAGGTGAGGATTTAAAAAAATTAAAAAAAACAACAACAACAATTTTGTTCTACTCCTATCTATGGGATCTTGGTTAGGTTTACCTAATATCTTCTTGCTTCAGTTTTCTTATCAATCCAATTGGGATGATAATAACAATGGTATATATATACTCCTGTCTGGGTTGTTGTGAGGAACAAAGGAATGAAGTAGACCAAGTGGCTTGGAAATGTACCTGGCACATGCAAATACTATGTACATTTTCATTGTTATTACATGAAATGGCTGGCATACCAGATTATGGTAAGCAGCCAATAGTGGTAACTACAGTTATTACTCTCTACTATTCAAGCAGAATACTTTTATCATCTCCGGTAATCAATTTGTGTTTTCATTCACTAAACCTGAGAGACATGAACCTAGTTACTTTAATAAACAGTTATGTAATATTTACCAAGTCCCAGGCACTGTTACAAATACTTTACAAGTAGTAGCTCGTTTAATTTTCACAAGAGCCCTATGAAATAGGCACCATTGTTTCTGAAGCACATAGAGGTTATGTAACTAGCCCAATGGCACAGAGAGATTCCATGTCAATTAACCCACACACCTGCTGGCAGCTGATAGAGCTGGCATCCAGGCTCTGTGACTCTTCATTCTATGCCCTTAACCATGGCACTATGGGGCTTCCAAGAATGGAGAATATTCAACCCATAGGCCCTTTTCTCAAGCAATCACCTGGGCCACATGCCAAGCACCCTAAACTCCATCTTGACACTTAAAAAACGACGGGAACAAGTTCTTTAAATATTCAGGCCTCTCCAGTTTGTATCACTGATCCCCCCCCCAAAACTCTCACCCCACAGTGGCCACACACAGAAGCCCAACAGTTCAGGAGATGTCTGGGAAATCCAAAACCAGAAGGCAGATGAGAAGCAGTGGGGAGTTTCATTCATGAATGTCTTCACACAAGAATCTAAACGCTGACTGAGGGCATATTGCCCTCCATTGAGGAGAGACTAGCTCCTGCTGGCAGGAAGCTCGGCCTTGACAACAACCACTGAAAGGCAGGGCGAGAGCTGTGCCAGCTGGGGACAGACATCTGGCAGAGGATCAGAGGGCGCCACATCCACTAATCCAACCCAGAGCTGGATTGAAACACATTTCCCCTCGGTACTGTGCAAGAGCTTGCCCAGTCTACTACTGGAAGAATAGAGCTAAGGAAATTCATCCAGAAGCAAGGCAGTTTTGAGGTAATGAGGGCGTAACTCCTAATTATGCATCATTAGCAAGGTGTCCTGACCAGATCATAACTGAGGCTGGCCAGAATCTAGTCCAAGCACACCTGTAAAGTTTAAAATATTGGTCATCTTGGTTTAGTTTAAGGCTTTGTACCTATATAAGCAATAGAAGAGTACCTTGACAATGAGCTAAATACCTCAAATCTCTCCCTCTTCTCTCTTCTCTCTTCACACACTTACACTCTACCAATGAAAATGTGTTAATTTTAAGCGTTTTTATAAAGTTATAGAAGTTATTTTGCTTCGACAATTGAATTATGATTTAAGTGATTGATATAGTCAAAGTCTTCTCCTTCATGTATATTCAAAGTAAACCCAAGGCTAGATTTCCCACATGCTGTGGTTTGAGTGTATTTAAGTAGCAATGAGGACTGAGCTTGGCCCCGCCCTTACAGTTCCAGATCCTGCGTCCTAATTCCAAATGTCCTTTGCATTGTAAAGTTTCTCAGCTACTCCAATTCTTTGCCTTTCTTTCAGTCCCTGTAACCGCATGAGTCTGCTTGTCCCCCAAACCAGCCGCAATGCCCCACAGCTCACCCCAGAATCCAACTCCCCACCCATCAGAACCCAGTATTTCATAGATCCTTCCTCTCAGACCATCTAATCACCGATCCCCTGAGAGACTGCTTCTGGGCCCTCAAACTGGTGACGTGTGTGAATTTTAAACTCTTCTTTTAACCGGGCTTTACTTGTAATTGTCAGCCAAATATGGCCCTTTAATTTCAAAATTCCCTCAACTTCAGGTGAGAAACATCCTGCCCCAGGAACCTTCACAGATGGGCCAAGTGGGCCACCTTTCCTCCCACCCCTCACCAAAGAAAGGCACCTCATCTCTGTCATTAGCTCAGCCCTGTCAGTTAGGCAAGCCTTCTATTTTCCTGACAGGTTGCTTTAGACCTTGAAATGACATCAGATTAGTAGATACCAAGTTAAAAGACATTGTATAGATCTGGGAATGCTGAGATTTAAAAGTTGGGATACATATCTGTGTTTTACCCTAAATATCTGTAACTGAAATAGTCCTACCAAAAAGGATATTCTAGGACAGTGGTTCTTAACCTTCCTAATGCTGTGACCCTTTAATACAGTTCCTCATGTTGTGGTGACCCCCAATTTCATTGTTACAAATTGAACATAATTAAAGCATAGTGATTAATCACAGAAACAATATGTAATTATATATGTGTTTTCTGATGGTCTTAGGCGATCCCTGTGAAAGGGTCATTCGACCCCCCAAGGGGTCGTGACCCACAGGTTGAGAACCCCTGTTCTAGGATATAGTGGAGATGGGGAGACAAAGCTTGGAGGAGGGCATGCAAGAAGTGTGAATTACCTTTGGATGGCTTTGTGAAAACAACATTTGTCCCCATTGGGGTTAACTGCATAGACAAGCAATGGGAATAACCTATTTGAGAAACCAACATTATAGAGTATCTTGCCATTAAAAAATGGAACTAGCATTTCATATTATCCTGCAATTAAAAATGAGCATTTTCTTCTATCTCCAAGCCAATTTTGAAT
>NW_005354726.1:206710-220196 GCF_000412655.1 Myotis brandtii | reverse complement strand
TGCCTAAGCAACTGTCGTAACCGAAACAACCAAACAGATGACCGAACAGGCTGCATGGGGTGACCAGGTCGTCAGGGGGCTTAGTGAGAGCCAACCAAACAACTAAACAGCGGCCGGTATGGGGTGACCAGACTGGCAGGGGGGCCAGTGAGGGGCAACCAAATGACCAAACAGCAGCTTGTGTGGGGCGACCAGGCCAGCAGGAGGTGACCAGGTCGGCAAGGGGGGGCAGTGAGGGGCAACCAGGCTGGCAGAGGGGGGCAGTGAGGGGTGACCAGGCTGGCAGGGGGTGCAGTAAGAGGTGATCAGGCCAGTGGGGGAGGCAGTTAGGGGTGATCAGACAGGCAGGCATGTGAGCAGTTAGGAGCCAGTGGTCCTGGATTGTGAGAGGGATGTCCGACTGACAGTTTAAACCGGCAGTCGGACATTCCCTGAGGGGTCCCGGATTGGAGAGGGTGCAGGCAGGACTGAGGGGACCCCCCCTCCGTGCACAAATTTTGTGCACTGGGCCTCTTGTCCTATATAATAAAAGGCTAATATGCAAATAGACCAAACAGCAGAACCCCCAGTCACTATGATGTGCACTGACCACCAGGGGGCAGACGCTCAACACAGTAGCTTCCCCCTAGTGTTTAGTACACTCCCACAGGGGGAGTGCTGCTCAGCCAGAAGCCGGGCTCACGGCTGGTGAGTGCATCGGTGGTGGTGGGAGCCTCTCCTGTCTCTGCAGCAGCATTAAGGATGTCCAACTGCTGGCTTAGGCCCGCTCCTCATGGGCCTAAGCCAGCAGTTGGACATCTCCCAAGGGTTCCAGGACTGCGAGAGGGCGCCGGTCAGCTGAAGGACCCCTCCCCCACCCCGAATGCATGAATTTCATGTACTGGGCCTCTAGTTTGTCAAAATTAGGAAAACAGACTGTGAATGGAGCTTTGATCTTCTTTTATTATCCTGGCAATTTAATTTACTTATATTTTGTCATAATGCGAATGCAACCAATTAAAAATGTAAGTAATATAGTCCCCTTGTGTTTTTTTCCTCTGAACTCCCTAATTACGGGCTGGAAGGCGGTCTAGGAAGCATGGCTTCAGTGCAAATGTAGCCTATAGTTCAGAACCCGTAGTAGGAGGGCTTGTTAAATTACATTCTCTGTATTTGGAAGTCTGCAAGGCCCATGCTCATTGCTGCCGCAGAATTCAACAGCTTAACATTTTCTATGTACTTTGCTGGAAGTTGTGGAAGATACAAAAATGTTTCAGACAAATTTCTGCTCACCAGGCATAAGTAACTCAAACATGAGGCAAGCTTTATTTTGTGCCAGATAAGGCAAAGGAAAGGGGGATCTATCAGCCCATAACTGAATGTGGCAGGGATCCTAAGACAGGCCCATTCCTAGGAGAATGGAACTCCTCTGATGGCCAAATCTGCCTCAAGTGCTCCTGGATGCCCTTGTGAGCCTTCTTACATCACACAGGAGTTAAGGGAACATCCTCCCAACATGTTGTCTGAGTTTTTAAATATTTTTCTTTTTATTGATTTCAGAGAGGAAGGGAGAGGGAGAAAGAGATAGAAACATTAATGATGAGAGAATCATTGATCCCCTTACTGGGAATTGAGCCTGCAACCCAGGCTTGTGCCCTGACCAGGTATCAAACTGTAACCTCCTGGTTCATCGGTCTATGCCCAACCACTGAGCCATGCCTGCTGGGCCCAACAGTCTTTTCTTTCCTTCACTGTTGATCAAATTGGTATCACTCTGATGAACCTCCCAGCTTGTCCAGCTCTCTCCCCATTTTTCTCACACAGATATTTCTTGTACATTTAATCCCATTTTGGCTTATGCCTCTCAGAGGACCAAGACTGACATGACTACATTTTTCCTGAACTTTTCTTTAAACCCTGTGCTTTGGAAACCTTGCCTTAGTCACTACTTTAGCAACCAGTTCAAACAACAACAACAGTTAACCTTTTGGTGTGCATTCATTCTCTGATTTGGCCACATGAGGAAGATATGATTATTATTTCCATCTTATAAGATGAGAAAAGAGACTTAGGTTAAATAACTTGCCCATAAAATCTAATTTCAGAGCTCATCTTCTTAACCAACATGATGCTGCTCAGTATTTAACCTACCAAATCAAATTCATTTATGTAAATTTGTAATCTTTGCATCCATTTGAAAATTTACAGTTTCACCTTATTCCTTACACAGCTATTCTCAAAATGCCCCGTACCCCCAAACAGTATAGGAGGAGCATGGACATTGCATCTATTATGATTCAGGAATACATTCTTGCCACTGCAGACATTCATTAATTTTTCATTGAACAAATATATTTTGAGTAACAATCATGTGCGGGCAATGGACAATGATAATGAAGAAGGCTGTCCTCTCTTTAAAGAAGTGAACTTTTTTTTCTTTATTCATTAAGGTATTACATATGTCCTATTAAAGCTAAGGTTTTACTTCAAAAGGATTCCAAACTTCCGACTACCATTTTACCACTTGTCACAAAAGCAAGACTTGGGTCAAAACCTCCCCTCCCTGCCCCGTTCCTTTAAAATTTAAATCATTGCCTTTTTTAAAATTTAAATTGTTGCCTTATTTAGTTTCCCTCTGCTAGGACCCTGATGATGTATTGGTCAAAATAGCTAGTTACATCAGAAGAGTTCAAACATTTTTTCCACCTTCCAGCAGATGTCATTCTGTTTGCCAATCACCCACATGAGGCAGTATAGAGGGTCACGATCAACACCACATACAACGTGGGGAACAGCTGCTGTTAGAGTCTCAAACACCAGTTACCAGCTCTTGGTTGCACTTATGCACAATACCAAAATAATCTTTTAATTTAGGAAGCAGTAAAAAATAGTGGAAAGTTGGGCCTTAACTTCAGACAGATTTGGGTTTACATCTACCACTTACTGACTCAGATTATAGGCACATTACTTAACCTCTCTGAACTTCTGCGCCCTTCTCTGACATATATGAGAACTCAATGAGGCATCCTAAGTACAGTGCCTGGCATTATGAGTAGGTGCTCAGTAAATGCTTCTTACCATCACCACAAATCCATCTTCCCTGCAAGGCTTAGGCTTCTTCCAGACCCATTTCCAGGTCATATATCCTCAGCACCAAACACAGTGCCTGGTACAGAAAAGATGTTTAATAATTATTTATGTCATGAATAAATGACTGAATCGTTTGTGATCTATCTACACAGTGGATTCTCCGGCTGAAAATTCACATGGCTGCCCTTCCAGACCAAATATACCTTCAGCCATGATTCATAAAAGCAATTCTAATAACTCTTGAGTCTAATTTCAAAATGCCAGCTTACTCTAAAAGGCCACTGATCATAAGTTTAGAATACAAAGTGAAAATTTCAATTTATCACCTTACAGTGTCATTTAAAGATGAAAGGTTTAATGAGTAGGGATGAGATGGGGTGTGGCAATGGGAAGGCTAAGGAAATTATATTAAAGCAATGGTGATTTCATCTTTAAAAATGTTTATTCAAAACACAGATTAATAAATTTTAGTGGCAAGCAGTTACATGGCAATTTTCATCTTCAAAACTCTGAATCAGCTGTCCACATACTCTCTTTGCATGCAAATGGGGAATACTGATACCATTTGACAGCTGGATATGTGGAGTTAGAGACTCTCAAATATATTTCCAATGTCATACAAGAATCTCAGTAACAGTAAAGATGGGTTTCCAGACTTATGCTTATAGGACTGGATCTTCTTTGATTATAGGATATAAATAAAAATTTTAGTGGTGGCGTATGAGAAAAAGAAGCAAGAGAGGGAGGCGGAAAGAGAAGAGAGAAAGAAAAACAGAGAAAGAAAATAGAAAACATTTACTGAGTACCTACATTCCAAAGTAATTATAAGCATTAGTTCACTTAATTCTCAAAGCAACCCTTGGTTTGGATATTACTGTGAGAAAACTCAGGCTGAGAAATGCTAAGAAATTTGTTCAAATTAAACATCTAGTACATGAAGAAGCTGAGATTCAAACTCAGTTTTGTCTGTCTCTGGAGCCCAAGATTTTCCCAATATCCTTGTCTACAAGGACTTCAGCTTATGGTAATAAGAGGCATCGATGCGAAGCAAAAGTGAGCATGTGTGTGGACAGCTGCACCTGTGAGTCCAATGAGATCATGGAAGGAAAACGCTCTGTGCTGTAACCTGATAGGCCACTGTTCCAGGTGTTCTATGCAAAAATAGTTTCTGCTTGTGCATTTGCCTAACATTAGGCTTATAATTTCTGTAAAGCAATTAGGAAAAACAATTTCTAACTTCCCTCTTGGAGAGTTTGAGCAATCCCAGCCAAGAAGAATGAAACATTTTGTTTCAGCTTTAGTATCTCCACCGCTATTGAAGGAGTCAATGATTATTCCAGATTTAAAGATTAAAGACTGATTTTTTTCAGTATCAGTAGACAACAGGACATAAAACTCTGGAGCTGAAATATGTGGGTTCCAATTCTGGCTCCCCCACTTATTAACTGTGTGTTCTTGGGCTAGCTATTTGTTATTTCCTGCCTCAGTTTCCTCATCTGTAAAATGGACTATAATAGTAGTACACATTTCAGAATGTGATAAAGATTAAATGAGTCGCTACATGTCAAAGGCATAGTAAGTGAAAATAAAAATTAGTTATGAGTCTTATTAAAATGTATATTAGTTTTGAAGTCTGGTTCTCTTATCACTGGGCTGTGCTAATGCCTCCCCGAAGTCTTGTTACCACCACAGAACAGGCAGAATTCATTTCAGTTTTTATCAAAAATTGAGATGTCATTGTCAAAGAAATAAATTACATTTAAGTGCCATATCCCCACAGTAAAATATACCAAACTGTTCCCTCTTATTTTCATTCAAGTGTGAGTGAGTAATTAATTATTTAAATTCATAACGGCATTTACTACCTACAAGCTGATAGATACAGACAGCAGAATAATAATCAGCAAGGGGCTATCCTTTGATCTTGTTTTATTTTTCTGTCCACTTTTCTTCATCAATCTCTCCTTACAAAGGAGAACCTTTGCCTTATTATCACTAATACAAATTTATGAATCTATTATCAAGGTTTTTTGAAGCTTTTATTGTTCATTGAAAATAACATGAACAACAGACAAGCATCAGATCCTCTAGAAAGGAGGCCACTGGAATATGGTTAGCCATTTTTTAATGTCTCACCTCCTCCAAGCAAACTGGAGCAGCAGGGAATCCTTCATGTTCCTTAAAGACGTGGAATGTAAGGGTTTGCCAAGGCTTACTAAACGCTGGATGTGAAAAGATGGGCACTGAGAAAAGGGCTTTTGAAATATTAAAGAACAGGCAACACGCTGCAGCACTATTGACTTCAAAAGCACAAAGGGAATATCCAGAACAGGAAGAAAACATCAAAACGTCATTGTAAAACATGGCACATGCTACCTTCATTGTCAGTGACTGTAAGTACAAAACATGGGATCAGCTTTGGGGGGAAAAAACCTCACTCAGGATATTTTATTGATGTGCATTCATTTGCTAGAGACCTCTTAAGTCTCATGGGTTTCTGAAACTGTCAGAAATTCTACAAGTGTGAATAGTGTTGCATAAGCAAAATTAATGTCTCCACTGCTGAGTGTGATATTTTAGGCTTTATATATGCCTTATTAGCAGTTTTATAAAGTAAAAATGGAAATGGAAATCTGCTACCATTTACATTCTTCAGCCTACCTGACCTTAGGTCCTTATTTCAATCTGGCATTTATCCCGGTGGTGTAAAGCCAGCACTCTTGTCCACCCATGAGTTCTGCTTCACAATTTACCTTAACTAACCACCACCTAAGATTTGAATGTAAAGATCTAGTCAATTAAATAAACACAGGAAGATCAACAGAACACTGTTTGCTTTTAGATTTATTACAATCTGACCCTTGAATAAGAGTGATATGTGGGGTGTGTGTGTGTGTGTGTGTGTGTGTGTGTAAGAGAGAGGATTGAAAAATCACTTCTGCATTTCCTTGGTAAATCTCAGACATCATTTATATTAGAAATAGTTTTGTTTCTAAACACTTGAGACTAATTGCTGGTTCACCAGTAGAGGACAGGGTACTATTTCCAACCAAACTGGTATTGAGTGCAATTGTTTCAACATGCTCCCCCAGCCACTCCCCACCTCTGTAAAGGTAAATCTATGGAGTAGGGTAGATGGTGTAGAGAAAAGAATACAAAACTCAGGACACCTGGGTGTCAGTAACATAAACACTATTCATTAGTTTGTGGAAGGGCAATTCATTAACCCCTCAAGGCCTTGGCCTCCTATATTAAATGCAGGAAGTTTAAATAATCATTAGCGTGGGAACTTTATAATTCTAAACTTCTCTGGCTTGTCAGGATTGTTGTGTTGACAGAAAATCTGAGCCTCACCTATATTATCTAAAAATGACCAGAACTGGGCCATCATTGCTTTTGAGTTCTGGGCCTTGGCTTGCTGGCAAGGTGAAATAAACATTTCTGAATTCATTTGGGAGGGGGCAATGTCCAGAGGGCCATATTGAACATGTGGCATCTGAGGTGGCAGTGAGGCACTGGAATAGGGATACCACCGAACAGTTGGTTATGGATGGAAGTTGGAATAGAGATAAATTAAGTCATGGGAGTGGATGAGATTGTACTTGAAAACTAAAAATTGAGAGAACGCTGGAAAATAAGAAAAAGTCAGATGCCTTGGACAGGACCTGAGATATGTAAGACAGAGCCAAGTTTCTGAACTACCTACGCCAGTGATGGTAAACCTATGACATGCGTGTCAGAGGTGACACGCAAACTCATTTTTTTTGGTTGATTTTTCTTTGTTAAATGGCGTTTAAATATATAAAATAAATATCAAAAATATAAATCTTTGTTTTACTATGGTTGCAAATATCAAAAAATTTCTATATGTGACACGGCACCAGATTTAAGTTAGGGTTTTTCAAAATGCTGACACGCCGAGCTCAAAAGGTTCGCCATCACTGACCTATGCTCTCCTTAAATTGTATTTTTCCAGAGAGAGCCACAACAAAGGACAGCAAAGTGGCAAAGCAAGTATGAACTAACACAGTGCATCCCAGTATATATCACAGATATTCAATACCTAAGTGACAGGTCCACTTGGTAGGATTTGTGTGAGAATATGCACTTGTTCATTCCTTCACTCAATAATTATTTATTGAGAACCTACTATATTTAAATACTAGATATAGACAAATGAGCAAAAAACTCTGCCTCTTAGGGTTTACCTTGTGGCAGAGAGAATGAGATAAATAATAAACAACTAAATAAGCCCTATGTGTTATGAGAAAATAAGCAAAATTTTAGGAACAGAGATTGAGGTGACTTAGGTAGTTTGGTCAAGACTTTGCTTGTCTCAGACTCCAAGAGGAAGCTACTGCTCTACCCTACCAGCTGTCTGGTCATTGGCATGCACCTTGTTTAGGCACTCACATTCGTGCTCACTGGATATATAGACATCTGTCCTCCCACACATCCCCAGAGCTCAGGACCAAATTGGTAGCAAATTAACCTACTGAGCAGAAAAAGAGTTCAAAGGGGGTTATATAGGAGCATAGTATTTAACAGATGAAAGTTTCCAGTATCCCAGCCTTCATGCTGTTTTGTTGATGAGTTTTTAATTTCTTCTTCTTGGCTTCTTGGATGAAATACCAAGTAAGGGAAAAATCTAGAAGGCATTTATTTGACCCTTAAAAATCTGGAAAGTTCTGTCCTTTCTGACACAAATAAGAAAGGAATCTGATCAAATGATATCTACATACTTCTACATAACATGTATCCTCCTCTACAAAGAATAGCTTTTTGTTTCATAATGCATCATTTTATTATTGTTCTGGAATTCCAATTTGGTAATTCAGATCTTAAACTTAGACCACTGGTTAAACCTAAAATTAAGCCTGAAAAAATATATACGCATGTTGATGTGAGTATAACACAGTGCTATATTATGATATTTGAGAGGAACTATAAAACATCTCTCTACCAGTGGAACAAAAGGTTAAATGTCCACCAATAGATATTTGTTTCAGTCATCCTTGTAAGGACCTTGTTATCTCTTAGAAACCTTTTTTAAAGTGTACTTATTATCTTGTCAAGGAGATGACACCTGGAAGAGATTTTTTTTTTTGAAGCAAAATGTCATTTAATTAAGCAAAGGCAATTCTGAGAACTTGTCCTCAATTTTGAGACCCACTCCGACCCACCCCCCCCCAGTTGGAGTTTCACCTTTTTTCCCCAGCTGTGCTCTAACATTCATGTGACTGTTGGGAGGCTAGACTAGTTTGGTGAACCCTCCTGACTGATGCAAAATGCAAGATTTGTGTCAAAGACAGTGTGTGCAGTAACAAATGGTTTTTAAATCACACGTGTTTACAGCTATAGATCAGTACTACAGGCTCACTAATTATATATGAGGTAAATCTAAGGAGAAAATGCAATTTTTTTCTAGACTTCCTTGAAGAGGTGCTTTGGACATGTGCGTATGAACCAAGTGTCCCAAGAACATACATAGATAAGTAGATTCAGTAGATCACTCCAACCCTGCTTGAAAACAAATTAGCAGAATCCTGTTGATTCCTTTTATAAACCCTGCGTATATAAAACTGTTTTCTTCCTGAGAGATTGCTCACTAGATAAGAATGTCTGGCAAAGAGGAAACCATTTTTTCAGGCAAGGCACCCATAGCAGAATTTAGCTTTCATTAGCACAGAAATGTACAAGGTTTCAAAGCTCATATTGTCTATCTCTATGACTTCCAAAAAGTTTTCCTTGAAGACACAATCTCCATGTTATGAAATGCTTTCGCTGGAGCTCTTTAAGTTTCTTCACAAAGACACATTGGGGAACTCAGTGGAAAATAGCCCGACCAGCCCATTGCTGGGAAATTTTCCCACATGAGTACCTGAATTGGTGCTCCTCAAATTCTAATGAGCATTTGAAACACCTGGGGATATTGTTAAACATGCAGAGTTTGATTCTCTCTGCCTGAGATGGGGCCTAAGTGTCCGTGTTTCTGGCACAATTCTAGTTAATGTCTCTGCTGGTTGGTTCAAGGAACACGCTTTTGAGTGGCCAGCGTTAGACCATTTGCAAAAGCCAATGTAGCACTCAGTTAATGAGCACTTATTCTCCGCTAAACACTGTGCTGGCTGTGCTCTTCCTCAGTGGCATCACTAAAAGACTGCACTGTTATTTAGAGAATGTAGTTCAGTTCATGGAGAGGCATATAATAATGTTACTCAACTTCCCTATTGATTGAAAAACATCTCTTGGGGGTTTGCTTAAAGCAATTCAGTAGAATTAAAGTGGAGCGTGGACATCAACATTTACCAGGTGATTCTTAGCATCAGACAGGAAGCACTTCTTAGCATTACCAAAAGTTACAGGCGTTGCAGTCGGCTAGACCTTGATGTGAATCCCGATTCTTCCACTTAATAACTATAACTTTGGGTAAGTTTCTTAACTTCTCTCCACCTTGATTTTCTTATCTAAAATAATGGGGGTAACAAACTAATCTTTAAGGATTGGTTTGAGGATTACGTGAATTAATGAATAGAAAACCTAAGCACAGTGGCAGGCACACAGTAGGTGTTCCAGTTACTATTGCTTCATAACAAATCACCCCAAACTTAGTGGCATAAAACAACCACCATTACACTATGCCATGGATTCTGTGGGTCATGGATTCTGTGGCATGACAGCCTCAGTGTAGTCTAACTTTTGACATGCTACATCCGGCTTCAAGGTGAAAGCTGCTTCTCCTTTCATGAACTAGCCTCAAAGGTCAGCATAACTTCTACCACATTCTAAGGGTAGGGAAATCAGACCCCACCTATCTAGAGCACAGTAGCAAAGTCTCATTGCAGAAAAATATATGCAAGACAGCCAACCTTGGAAAATAAAGTCTGCCACAGTAGGCAAACAATTATTATTTCTCTCTTTCTTTTGGTCTAGAAATCTATCAAGTAGTTTGCTATGGTGACATCTGCAACTCTACTCTTGCCCTGCGAAAACTCAATCCTGGGTGCTCCTGAGGTCATTGTTTAATCTTCTACTAACTGCATCTATATCCACCACTAGGCCTAAGAATGTCTCTGCAGTTCCTAGTTCATAAGCACAAGTATATTCAGAGAAGTGTTGACCCTCACTCCAAAGTGTGGACAACAATCATCTCCTTCAACCAATGGACCTTTCAGGTCATGAAGAGATTTTTTTCAAAACAAAAACCCACTGTTCCTCATGAACCAAAGACAACCTCATATCTCTGGGTCAGGAGATTACACCCAAACTCCTTGATAGCAAGGGACCTAACTCTGGTTATCCTCCAGTTTCTAGGTTGGGATTACATAGCAGTGTATGGTGCAGAGTTGGTGCTCAGTAATATTGCATCAATGCAATTCCATTCTTGGTGCGCACACAACTTTCTTTCCTCTCCAGATGTTTTTGAGTCAGGTTTATCATCATTAGCCCTTTCCTCCTTACGTTCCCCAGTTGGATATTTACCAATCTATTCCAGTTACCCACAACAATACAGAATACAATTCCAAAAATATCACTTCCTCATCTCAAGTAAGTTACTTTTCAAGTACATAATTGAAAATGAAAGGACTAAGAGCCCCTTTAAAGCCAAATCTCAGAATTCCAGCTCCAGTTAACTGTTTACAGTTTTTGTGCACTTAACCTTGGAATCTACTGCATTTTGATATAGTCATTTTCTCTTGAATGACTCCTCTTAATGGAACTATCAATATCCATTACTCTAGAGTCATAATTACATGTCAAGGGCCAGATCTGAGTACTGGGAATAAGGAACAAAATTTAAATAAATAATGTGGTGCCCATTTTGAATATAAGTAAGTTATTTGTATATGTTACTATGGAACAAAAGAAATAATTCCACATGCCACATGGAAAAAATAATCTGTCTCATTATAGTTCTCTCATTGCTTTGACCATATAAGATAAACTACAGTCTTTTGATAACTCAGCATATCTAAATTACTACTAAAAATTATTATAACTGGTTGCCATAGTGGAAAGCTATTAAAAAGTGTCATGCACTTCATCAGAAAGAAATGCCCAGTATTCTTATCACCTAAGAATCTGTTTCCCTAGCATCATACTTGTTACTCGATTTCATTTATTTTGTTCACTTGCAAAGTAAAAGTAGCTTTTTCACAGTCACACTATAACTCTTCCCTTAATAACTTTAGAAACCTCCATCTATTTCTGTCAAATTTGACAAAAAAGACAGGACCTTGAGTCTTTCTTGGACCTTCATACACATATGAAGAAACACTCCAAAATAAAATTACATTTCAAAATAGTTAAATAACAATATGGGTTAGACCAACTTTCTTCCAATAGTTTTAGACTTCTAGATCTACACCATAAGCCACTTTGCTTGGAAACCTTCACTCCTTGCTTTTACTTTTTCATCACTTTTCTAAACCTTAGCATGCTGCCTTCCACTGCACTACTACACAGAAGAAAAGGATACTTTGTGGGCCACTTATGGCACCCTAACTACCTACTAGCCACAAAATGCTCCTTTCTCTGCCCTCATTTCACTGTATAGGCTAAGACAATTTAATAGGGTCAGTCTTCACTAGATCTTGATGAACTTACTTCTATGATGACACTTTTATGAATGTTCCTGCTCTGTCTCTTGGCCTGGCTGTGCTTTCTACCTATTCTTTCACATCTAGGCATTTCTAAATTTTTATTCTTTATTTCAATCCTATAAAATGTCATCTTCCTCAATGAGCTCATTTAATGACAAGGTGTCAGTTGTTACCTGTACAAGTTTGACTCCATTCTCAACCTCTCTAAAACTGTAACTCATTTCCCGTTACTTATTGGATACTTCTGATTAAATACTGGCTGCTCAAATTCTAAAACTTTTTCCTCAAATAAGGTCATCCTCTTAATGTTTTATTTTATGTTTGTAACTTCCTCTTTTTTAGTCACCTGGGTTTGAATCCTAGGAATCATCTTTGATTTTTCTCTCTCCCTATTCACTACACAAAATCAATTACCAAATTCTTTTGTTTTTTTCCCATGAAATGACTCTCAATTATAGCTTTCCTTCCATTTCCCAGGACCACCACAAACATTAAGTAACCCCTAAACTGAACTTGACATTCCAGGATCTCTCCACTCTGATCTATCTGGTGCATTTGCATGCTCACACATGTATGCATTCACATCAATGTCTTTCCTGCTCATGGCTTCCATATTCTTATCCCAATACAAGAAAGTCTCTCCAGGACCTACCAACCATCATGCAAACTTTTGTTAGACTTTCTCTTTCTGTTAAGACGCTCCACAACCTACATCCAAAATGTCCATTTTTATCCCCAATCTAGCAAAATGGTTCATTCAGAGTTCCCTCAGATAATTGAGAATTTTTGCCAAACATCTTATTCACTTTACTTATTTGATTGTCCACTTCCAATAAAGTTATATCAATCTCCAGTGCCTACTTTAAATTCTACTTTTCCCATGATTTTTTCCATGTCTCTCTGAAACTACATAGGCCCTGTTTATATTATAACCATATGAAATTAATGATATTCAACCAGTTTTGACAAACAAAAATGCCAGTTTTACATGGCTTAACCCAATAAGCTATCTGATTATTTGATGTTATATGTATCTGCCTTCGAAATCCTAACTGTGCTTTTTACTCATGATATTATCTTGGATAAGTCACTTTGTCTCTCTATTTATTTCTTCATCTAAAAGCATAATTTAACTGGGCTCGCCATACCAATCTTGAAAAATTTTTGAATGTTCAGAAAATGGGTTTGAAAACCTTAAGAAGTAATAATATCATGTATGCTATTATGTGAGCACCTTGGTAGTGAATTTCTCTGACGTGTTCCAGGAATTATTATTTCTCAATTGCCCCACTAGGAGCATATTAGGTATTTAAATAGCTATTAAATGACTAATTGACTAAATGGTACCGCTAAGAATTTGAACCCATATGTTTATTCTTTGTTATTATATATGCTTAAGGATAGTGTCTGAGTCTGATTTTTATTTGTTATCACCAAAGTCTAATAAAGTGCCTAGCTGTGATAGGTAGTCAATAAATTATTGTTGGGCTTAGTTTAACTGCATTTTTAAGGTATTAAGGATTGGCAGTTTATAAATATTCAATGAACTTGAATTAGAAATATAAACCCTTGCTTACAATAGCTATGTTGACTTGAATTGTTGATGGGTTGAATTTTAAGATGTTTATACTATCTATGGATAATTTTCAACTGATTATATATATATATCTACACTAATAAAAGAGAAACATGGTAATTGGCGTACGACCACTACCCTTTTCATTGGCTAATCAGTGAGTATATGCAAATTAACTGTCAGCCAAGATGGCGGCCGGCAGCCAGGCACTGAAGCGAGCAGGGAGGCTTGCTTGCTG
>NW_005354726.1:204136-204686 GCF_000412655.1 Myotis brandtii | reverse complement strand
TAGAGAGAGAGAGAGAGAGAGAGAGAGAGAGAGGTTCTTCCACATATAAGATATTTTAGGTAACACAGGATATAATTGATAAGGTTCCTGACCATAAGGAGCCTACTAGTTAGTAGAGAAGAAAAAAATGAATAAGCAAATTTAAAGGCAATGTGTATTAAGTGACTTAAGAACAAAAATATCAAAATCCTACAGTGTCAGGACTCAAGTATGAGACAGATCTAAGCTAGAGAAGAAAAATCTAAGGATAAGAATGAGGGGTGGGAAATAATCCTGGCTATAGAGGCAATCATTCGTGTCCAAAGAGCATTCCAAGTTGGGGTATGATTTAAGCTGAAGATATTAATTCAGAGACTATATAGCTCAACAGATATGGCATAGTAATAATGATATTATGAATGTAAACCAAGCATGTCAAACTCAAGGGCTAACATGGGGCAATAAATAAGGTTTAAGTTTATGTGGGCCGCAAAAAAACAAAAGCTTCAATTTTGATAGAAACATAGGTTTATTTCGATAGAGACATGCTGAATACAAAGGGCTGAAATAA
>NW_005354726.1:152588-204113 GCF_000412655.1 Myotis brandtii | reverse complement strand
AAAAATTAATATTTTTTCTTGAACATTAACTTACCAGACACTGAGTAACTGCACAAATTAATAAGCATAACACAAATAAACCTATTTTCCTTGTTCTTCAAAAGTGAAATATTTTCTGTTGTGCATACCAAACAAGTGAGTCCAAGACTAATGACGTGGCAATTGGCTGCTAAAATATTCACTGCTAGTATTAGAGGAGAGAAATGGTGCGCCTGCATGTAAGGCGCATAAGGGAAATGAATGCAACACGATTATAGTAATCAATCATTAGTGAACATTGTAGTTTGTTATTAATAACTAGAGTTATTTTCTATGGAAATAGAAAATAACTATTTCTGGTGATTTTCTGGTGCACAAAATTCTTGCATGGGTAGGGCCCCTAGGCCTGGCTGGCGATCAGGGTCGGTCGGGGCTTTCTGGCTGCAGGCCAGGGCCTTCCTTCATTCTGCGCCACCCCCCGGTGGTCAGTGCATGTCATAGCGAGCAATCAAACTCCTGGTCTCCCAAACTCCCAAGGGGACACTTTGCAGGATATTGTAAAAATTAAGTTACAAAATTTGTATTAAAACGTTTCTTACATACCGTTATATTGGCTGGGCCACAAAAATATTTGTTATGGGCCGCATGCAGCCTGTGGGCCATGAGTTTGACATGCTTGATGTAAACAATAATGATAGCTAAAATGTTTAAGTATTTACTGTATAGCAAGCAATGTACTAAGGATTAACTAATTTACCTCACAATAATCCTGTGAAATAGGTATTATTAATGTGCCAATTTCCACATGAAGAAAGTAAGGCTTTAAAAGATTTAGTAATATTCCAATGGTCACACAGGTAGTAGGAGACTAGGAATTAAATGCCACTTGAAAAAGGATGGAAGGTCATTCTGGGTGATAATTTCACAGACTAGAGAGAGCTGAAGTAACATCTAGCACCAGTCTGCAAAGGCAGGGGCTAGTAGGATCCAGATCGGTTCTGTGTCCAACAATGGAATCCAAACTCGGAAAACAAAACAAAACCTGAAATGCTGGGCAGAAAAACTAGGACAGAAGAGTATATAAACAGAGTCTCCATGAAGGAAGGAGTGAAGAGGAGACAGTATAAAAGCCAAGACTTAGAAGCTCACTCCCTAGGATGCTCAGTCTGCGGAAATAAGTTGAAATCCAGAATATGGTGAACTTGAGGCTGTCATTCTTCCTTCCTGGAAGTACCAGGCAGATTTGACCCTACAGGTGGGGAGCATCTGTAGATGCTTTGGAAGTGAATTTGGCTACAGAGGTAATACTACAAGGGATAAACCAACATCCAAAATTTAGGAGTGGACAAACATCTATATATATAAAAGCCTAAGCAACCGTCCTACTGTTCGACTGTCTGACCAGTAGCTATGATGTGCAATGACCACTAGGGGGCAGACGCTCTGACCGGTAGCTATGACATGCACTGACCACCGGAGGGCAGACACTCAACACAGGAACTGCCAAGCTGTGGTGACTTGGCAGCTGCTGTTCTCTGGTGATGCACCCAGAACCAGAGAAGAGGGAGCCCGATTCCAGGGTGCATCACCTGAGAACCACCCTCTCACAATCCAGGACCCCTCAGGGGATGTCAGATCCCCACAGGCAAGGCCAAGGACCCCACCTGGGCACCAGGCCTTTAGTTGGATTATAAAAGGGCCTCATGGAGAAGATAAGATTTGACTTGGATATTCAAGAAATAGAATGACTTAAAGAATGGGGAAAAGAAAATAACTTCATATATATATATTGATTTCAGAAAGGAAGAGAGAGATAGAAACAATGAGAGAGAATCATTGATCGGCTGTCTCCTGCATGCCCCACACTGGGGATTGAGCCTGCAGTCTGGGCATGTGTCCTGACTGGGAATGGAACTGTGACCTCCTGGTTCATAGGTTGATGCCCAACCACTAAGCAACACCAGCTGGGTTAAAATAACTGCTAATGAAGAAAAGATGTAGCCAGGAAATAGGGAGTAATCCAGTCTTGCTTAACCAAAGTATTGATTCAGGAAAGTAGCTGAAGAAAGTAGAAAAAAATGGATGCCAGATTGGGGACTCCATATAGGACCTGATAGGATAAATGGTGCCATATAGAGTCCTGAGATAAAAAGGAATTTTTTCTCTACTTCAAACTACTAATTGTTCAGGAATGATAAAAGGATAATTAACAATCAGTTCAGTAATAAATTGTACAGTTTGGGTATTTCTAAGGCATTTGACCCCTTCAGCATCCCTATTGCTCACTGATTTGGGCCATTTCATTACTGAATTCGTTTCTTTTCTGGGAGATGTGCCAGGCAGGTAGGAGACAACACTAAATCCATCAGTTCTGCCACTTGTTAACAATTCTGCCATTTGAAACTATGGGTTAAAATAAAGTTTTGAGATTACTTCTGAATTCCATTTCTCTCTCCTATTTCTGCCCATCAATAACATGGAATTAGTCACAAGCCATTAATCTCTTCCCAGATATGTTAGGGTTAGATAACTCAAATATTTACTTGGAAAGAAAAAGAGCCTCACATTCCCATAAATGTCACACAGGAAATCTCTCCACAGGCGGCTTTGAGAACAAAGCCTGCAAACAACACAAATGTCCTTCACAGACGAGCGTGTGCACTGACAGATGCATTTCCGTCTCCTACTAGTCTGGGATACCTGTTAATATTCTTCTCACCATACTGTTTTCCTCTGCTCCCACATCTTTTCCTTATCTATCGTTCTTCTGTGTATATTTCACTTCCACTGCCCCCTCCTCACTTCACAGTTCCCTATCCACATACACACTGGTTCCAGTGGAGCCAGATTCTTTCCTTTATGCATACACTCAAATCTATTTTCTTCTGCTGTACTTAGTGGAGACTAATATGTCAATATTGTAAAATCTTTTCTCACATTTAAAATGTGTGAAAGTTGATCATTATTACTGTTAGTAATGGTCTCAGATATTTTGTTAGAATATTTGAAGGGGAAGGAATAAATGGAGCAGAGAGAATAGTCTTTATTTGCATATGACACTGGATACAAGTTTCAATGGGATCATCAGACTTAAAGCACAAGAGAACACAGGGGTTTGAAGAGAAACGATGCTAAAATAGCTGGGAGGGGGAAGAGGGACTAGTTATGGGTGATGAGACACATCTTCCTGCTGTCTCCCTGCCTCTGCTTTAGGCTTCAGTCCTCACTTGACAGCACATACACCTGAGTGAACACCACCGCACTCCTCATACAAGTGAACTCTCTATGCAAGTAATGGCTCTTACATATGTCACAAATAATTAGAAATGTTATAAGTCAGATAAAAATACCCCACTGGTTGGTATTATATTTTCTAAGATAATTTATCAGACCTCCAATTGAGTGTGACTTCCAATTTTTCACAATTAAATTTATCTGCTTCCTTACCTCTGTTGTTAAATATTTGCTAATATGTGTGCCAACAGTGACTAAGGCTGGAAAGATCTGACCTGCAGCAAATCTTTCAAATATACTCATTTTTTTTGTATTTTTCAATGCTTAATTTGCAAGCACGCATGTGGTCTCACGACACTGTGCCAAGTAGGCATTATTACAGCTAATAAAACGTACAGATAATAAAACCACGTCACAGAGCTATTAGTCCAATGAATTACTAATTCATATAACTAGTAAGCAATGCAATGTAAGGTTCAAATAAAACTGTCTATCGATTTGTTTTAGTACACCACACTGCCTTTCACAAATAAAAAGCAATCCTGTTAATGGGACTAAGCAATTACCATGTTTTCTATAAAGACTCCAATGTGTACATTATTTTATGTAGGTGAAAATTATAATGCCCTGCAGAGCACTTCCTACTTCCTTACAAACGCTCTCAGCGGCCTCTTGTCTCTCTTTAAAGCATCTCAGGGAAAGAAGCAGCGCAGGAATTAATCACATTTTACAGACGAGGAAACTGAGTTGAAGGGAAATGGAGGCTTGCCCAAGGCTCCACGGCCATTGAGCAGTGGAAGCAGCACCAACCTCCAGGTCACAGGAGGCTGGGATCTGTGTCTTGCTGGGCACTCCAGGTGGGGAGGACTTCTCACAACGCTACGACACCGTATTGCCCTCTTTTGTAAACCAGCATTTGCATATGTATATTTCTTTAAAATTAAATTCATATCTAATGAAATCCTCCTAAGGGGCTCAGCAGAAAAATAGTACTTACTTGTACCATCACGCAGAAGTCCTAAACACTGTTACGAAGGCCCCTAAAGAATAGAAATCACCTAATTCCATTTCAGAAATGATCATGGCTGCGGTTTCTTCATCAATAGCCAAATGTACCTGCTAGATCTGATTTTAATTCACCATGAAAACAGAAGCAAGAAGAGTCTTGGGCTCAAGAGGTGAACTTAGACAAAAAGCTCCAGAGCTGAATGCTGACTGTGCCTTTTACTGGTGACGGCTGATGTCTAATCAGCCTTCTAAGAACCAAGCCAGAGCTTAGCACTCCGCGTGCATTTCACAGCAGCACAGGGAGTGCATTTAGTGGGTGATTTCGAACCTGCTTCACCTGCCCTGCAGGAGACAACAGGATACAGAACTGGGCTCAGACCTACAATTCTGTGCTTCTCAGGCACTCACTAAAACTCTCTGAAAAATGGCTATTTCACTGGCAGAGCAGGACCAATACTGCCTACCTCACAGATTAGGTGCAACACAATGCCAGGGACATAATGAAGGGCTCCGTTTGGCACAGTTAGTATTAAGCACAATAAATAACTGCTTTCACAATATGAGCTTTCATCTGCTATAGTTTACTTCTTTCACCTTCGAAAAATATGTCTGAGAAGAATCTAATAAAAATATTCTTTATGACACATCCATTTGGGACACAGAGCTCTCCGGAACTTTACCAAGGGGCAGCTTCGCTAGCAGTTAATAAGGGTTCAAACAGCCTCCACAGGGGCAGGTCAAAACACAAAATAAATAGGATCTTTAAAGCAGCTGTAGAAGAAAAGAGGATGAAATATAATGGCAAATCCATAATGAAACAGTCAGCATCGGCCGATCTATCCGTCGATGAGCTGGCAGACTAGAAGGGTAAGTACTCTCATTATGATTCCAGCATGTCCCACTTAGTTCGAGGTGAAATCTATGGTGCACGTTTAACCGCCATTTAGAGGCGCCTTTGTCAGATCTGACACAGAGCATTTCCCAGATGTCGAAGTTCCGCTCTGCTGGGAACATTTTGTAGGCAACAGTGTCGCAGTGCGGTTACAGTGAGCATCCCTGATTGAATGGCCAGGAGCTAAGGGCAGGAAGGAGCGATATATTTTTAATTTTTTGCTATGCTCAGTGCCCACCGAGGGATGGACAGAGCAGAGGGTCAAGAACTAGTGACTGGATGATTTCACACTGACTCTATTTGTAGTCATCCCCAATCCTCACGTTCACTCCTTTGCTCCCAGAAAGAATGGCTAAATAGAACTAAACTGGGAGATGCCAAATCCACCTATTTTAGGTGTTGGGTTGCTTTGGAAGGTTTTTGAAATTGCCAACTCAAATGCCTTATAATTGCATGATCCATGGACCAAAAGCAGCCTAGGGTACCATGTACTCCTCAGAATTACAAAATGCACCAACAGTTTAAATTACATCCTCACTTTCTGACCCCAGTTACCAGGTGGTAGAGCTGTAGGTGAAGGGCAGTAAATTTCACCTGGGCCTTTTCACACCGAGATGCCCTTTGGACATGACCCACTTCTTATACCAATGTTGCTCTCTACGCATACACCACTTGGATAGAACTCTCGGGATCCTTTCCTCTCCCTCATCTTCTCATCTTTCTTTTTTTTTAAAGTTATCCTTATTGTTGAAAGTATTACAGGTGTCCCCTTTCACCCTTCTCCCCCCCCCCCCCCCCCCCCCGCCATTGACCCTCTCTACCCTGCAGCATCCCCCGCCAGGCCTACTACACTATTGTCCATGTCTCATATTTCTTGAGTACTTCCATCATCAACCATTTTACTCACATCAATTCAAAGTTCTACCGACAGACCAAATTTAACAGTGAGCCAAGAATAACTGGCTCTGATAAAAAACGGACCACCGACAATGTAAATGTTCAATAAATTGAAAACAACGAATAAGAAGGCTTTGGTAAATTATCACTTCAGACCACGCTGCCCATTAATGTCGGCCATAACTAAATGTCTGCCATACCAAAAGAGCTAGAAAATAAATGGTTTAGTCTACAGAACAACAGCCTGCATTTCTTGAACCATTAGGATTAGAGAGAGCCCTTGAAGTGATGGGCTACAGATTGCTGTGCCCATCCACAGACATGGAATGATCAAGCTTCCCGTTCTCTGCATACGTGCTATTGTGGCCCATTCAGCCAAAGTGTCGCTGAAATGTAAGGAACCAGCTTTAATCTGAGGCCAGCACCAGCACAATCTTTAGAAAGAGAAAAGAAAAATTATAAAGCATGCACAATTCTCTTTCTAGGAAGCAACAAGAGGTAAAAGAATTCCTTAATTTTTATGGAATTAGATAAGTAGAACGGTTTTAACTTTACCTCTAGGGAATGAACTAAACCAGTGTTTCTCAAAGGGCTGTCCCAGACCAGCAGTATCCACATCATCTGACAATCGGTGGTGCAAATGCTCGGGCCCTCTCCAGAAACAGAAACTAGTGGAGCCGGGCAATTTGTGGTTTAACAAGCCCTCCAGGTGATTCTAATAAATATTGAGTAAGACAACTTTGATGGAAGCTGGACTAAGGTAAAATCAAACCTAAAGTTCACACAGAAGATAGGAAAAGGGAATTTATTTTTTATTTTTTTAATATATTTTATTGATTTTTTACAGAGAGAAAGGGAGAAGTATAGAATTTAGAAACATTGATCAGCTGCCTCTTGCACACCTCCTCCTGGGGATGTGCCCGCAACCAAGGTACATGCCCTTGACCGGAATCGAACCCGGGACCTTTCAGTCCACAGGCTGACGCTCTATCCACTGAGCCAAACCAGTTAGGGCGAAAAGGGAATTTATTGCAAGGGCACAATAGTAAATGATTACGCCCTTCTACCAGTTTTGTGTTCTTTGGCAACTTACATATCCTCATTTTATTCTTTAGTTTCCTCATCTCTAAAATGGAAATAATATCATCTGGTTCACTAGGATATTGTCAGGATCAAACAAAATAATGCTAGTATTAATAAAATGCTTGAAACAATTGTGAGCATTCAGAAATATTACTATTAAAAGTTCAAATGAACTGCCCAGCCAGTATGGCTCAGTGGTTGAGCATCAACCCATGAACCAAGAGGTCACCAGTTCCATTCTCATTTGGGGCACATGCCTGGGTTGCTGGGTCAGTCCCCATAGGGGACTGTTTCTTTTTAAAAAAAGGTTCAAATTAATGACAAAAACAAAACATACAAACCTCAAGAATAATCAAAGAGATAATCAAAGGTTAGCAAACCAAATGTAAATGAGAAACTTTACAAACTGGGTAGGGAGAAGGGTTCCTAATTGTGAAGTGTGTAACAACATGAGAGGCAGTTAATGAGATCTGATGACCATTCCATCTGTCCAGTTTCCATTTAGAGCAGGAAAAAGTAAATGCAACTTGCCCTTAGAGTAACTGTTCCTGGGGTTACTTGTGTTCTCTTAACCTGGAATATCGAGACCAGGGAGCAGAAGATGAGATAAATACTCTCTTGGTTCAAAAATAGCAACCAAATCCATTTAAAAAGTAAGAATTTGTGACGAAAGAAAATTTTCAAATAGCAGGCTCTATTGCCAGTGAAAACCATAAAATGGGTCCTAACAAGAATAAAAAAAAGATAAATATCTCTGCGTTTTCAAAATCAAGTTTGAGAGGAAAGTTTGTAACCCCAAAACCAACCGAATAAAAACAAAGGGTCCATCAAGAAATTTCAAAAACTAATTCAAGATTTAAAAGTCAAATTATGGCAGAGGCAGGCTGAACATTGATGTTGGTGATGTAAGACACTCAAAAATTTTTGAGTCATTTCAAAAATCAATCTATCGCTAGCGGAAGACCTGGAAAAGCAGAAAGAAGTCTTTTGCAAGGACTTCCAACTATTGACTTCATCCGTGCACTTCATTCATCCAGGACCTGCCTTGATTGATCTGTCATCTTCCTCCCAGCGTGATGGAAATGGTTTCACCTCATCCATTTTTCCCTGTGGCGCTCTAGTCTTGAGCACATTGTGAGCATGTCAGCTGGGGATGTAGAGATCAACCTTCACAGTCATGTCTAATTCAACCTTTGCAAGCAGATGAAGGACGAAACATAGATGTGTGTGGGGACTGACCTTGGCAGTCAGGCAAAGAGAAAACAGTCATGTCTAGCCCACCGTTTCCCCCTCCTGCAGTGTGTTCCTGGGCCTTTCTACCCCAGACTCTGTGAGAGCATGGAAACATCTCATCCACTTGAAAAAAAAAATACTGTGTGTTATGGGGCAGAGATAGATGCACTGTAGACATGCTGTGATGAACAGATGGTGCAGGATGTAAGTTTATAAGTTTATATCTCTAACCAACTATGTGCGTTATCTATGAAGAAAGGTGTTTTCAAAGATAAGCCAGTGTGGGGGATGGAAGTGCTGAGTTCCACCTGCAGCTCCACTCATTAAACGCTTTGCTACCTAAGACAAGTTAAATCCTGCCTCTGGGCCTATTTCTGCATCTTTGAGGTTAGAAGAGTAAATTATATCTGTGGTTTCCAGATCTAGGTACTTATCAGAAGGCTTTTAGCTATATTTCTGGGCACCACCCCAGATCTTTTTCATCAGAATCACAAGAAGATAGCGCCCAGGACATCTCTTTAAACAAACAAAACAAAAAAAATTGGCTCTGAAATTGTTTGTAACTTACTGGATTAGATGATCACTAAAGGCCATTGTTGTGGTATTTGTGGTGTGTCCAGCATGGATTTGTCCTCCAAGTAAAAAATAGAGAACTGTCCTTTTATCCTCCAAAAACCTGTGTATGAAAAGGAGAAGCAGTACTCCCAACTTGTTTCGATTATCCATTGTTTTATAACAAACCACCCCAAAATTTAATAGTTGAAATCATAACATTCATTTTTCTCACAAAGCTACAACTTAGGCAGAGCTTGGTGGAAACAACTCATTTCTCCTCCACTCACTCACCATATCTGGGCAGCTTGAGATTGGGGGCTGGAACCCCCTGAAGACTTGCTCACCAATGTCTGGTGTTGATCCTGGATGTCTGCTGGGTCCTCAGCTAAAGTGCTTCCAGCTGGACTCTCACACAAGCCTCTCCACGTGGTTGCTCAGCTCCTTCATAGCCAGGTATCTGAGCTCCAAAGGTGAGCATCCCTAGAAAGAGAAAGTAGCAGGAGCAGGCAGCCCAATCACTTTTCACAACCTAGTCACCACGTCACACAGCAGCTGGCACTTGCCCTTCATTTTATTCACAAGGGGTCACAAAGTCCTGCCCTGGTTCAAGGCAGAGGGAAAATAGGCCCCAGCTGTTCAGGAGAGAGGTTCTGGAAGAGTATGGGGACCAGACATTTTTTTTGGAAAATACAGTCTGCCATACCAATGAAAAAAAATAGATGTAGGGGAGGATAGCAAGAAATTAGGCTGCATAAGTAGTTTATAACACTATAAAAAACTTGAGAAACCAGCAAAAGAGTTTAAGACATGCTTAAATAGGACATTGAGCCACTGAGCAGTTTTGAGCAAAGATTTCTTTGAGCAAAGGATTCTTACTGAATTCCACCGCAGTAAGAGATATACTCTGTGAGTTAGGTGAGCTTTTAGGGAAAGTGGTTTATAGGTCTAAAGAACTGAGTTTTATTTCTCCTCTGTGACCTCTCACCATTTCTCCAGCTCCAAACTACAAAAGGACAACGGGAGCACTTTGGGATACCTCCTGTATGTCAGCCATTTTGAATGTATTATTTAAACATCACAAGAATAAGAAGAGGTTAACATCTTTTTCTCCACTTTACAGATGAGGAGACTAAAGCTCAGAAATGTTAGACAACTTGCCCAAAGTCAAATAGCTTGGAATCATAGAGCCATGATTCTAAGCAAGAACTTTTCTCCCTATGTCATGGTCCATGCCCTCATCATTTTGAAAATGAAAATTATATAACATTATATGTTTTATGCAAAAAGATAATGTCGTAGCCCCTCTCTGCATATGTTTTAATGTCAGGTCATGAAAAATGAAAACCACAGGAAGATTAAAATAAAGTTCTCTGCTTTGGGGCAGGAATAAGAACTTTCTGACAGAAATTGGCAAGGTGGGAGCTACACCCCATGATACTACCACCTGTAATATCTCCTCTCCCTCGCCATACACAGAGACACACCTAAGTGACTCAGGAAAGTATATTCTCTGAAAAAGCAATAGAAAACTATAATCATTTGAAGAGAATTTGTAGAGATTTTATGGTCCTTTAGTCTTATCTTTCTATCAAAAATAATGTTCACATCTCATGCTTATTTCCCCTTGAAGCTGCATATATTGTGCTTATTCTGAGATTCAGTCTGCAACCCTGCCTCCACCTCAGCCTGGTGACAAGGGCAAATTAGAAGGTTAACAATGTTTGTTTTTAGAACATTTATAGCAACTATTCACACTGGACATCTAAAAATGTCCTCTATTGATTGCAAAAAAAAAAAAAGTTTATGATATACTCTTGCCAGTGGAATTTATATTATAACTAGAGGCCCGGTGCATGATATTCATGCAGGGTGGGGTTGGGGCTGGTCCCTCAGCCCGGCCTGTGCCCTCTCGCAGTCCGGGACCCCTCAGGGGATGTCCGCCTGCTGGCTTGTAGCTGGATGGCCTTCTGCTGCTGCACAGCCTGCTGTTTGAGCTTCAGCAGCTGCTGCACGTGCACAGGCTGGGTCACCACGGTCTGTCCTGCGAACACCATCGAGTGGGTGAGTCAAGCACAGAGGCAGGCTCACCTGAGTTCCCTGCGCTTCCCTGAGTCACTGAGTTGTTCAGACTGACTGCCTTCTACAGAGAACGGCACTGGAATCAGGCCCAAACTGGCAGTCAGACATCCCTCTCGCAGCTCGGGACCCCTCAGGGGATGTAGCAGTGAGCCAAGCGGCAGGTGGCCAGAGAGGAGCCTGAATCGGGGCTGGGCGCCACGCCACTCACGCTCATCCTGGCCTGCTGCGCCTGCTGCTGCCGCCGCTCCGTAGTGCTGCCATGGAGTCAGGAGAGGCTCCCGAATGCTGTTGTGGCTGCGCTCACCAGCCGTGAGCCCAGCTTCTGGCTGAGCAGCGCTCCCCCTGTGGGTGTGCACTAACCACCAGGGGGCAGCTCCTGCATTGAGTGCCTTCCCCCTGGTGGTCAGCACACATCATAGTGACTGGTCATTCTGCCATAATGGTCTCTTAGGCTTTTATATATATATAGATAAGAAACTTGTGGGTATGAGAAACAAATCTAGCAATGGGCTTGCAGGCCTAGTAAGAAGCTGAAGACCATTATCTCTATAAGCTACAAGGGAGTGCTCAGCACCTTCTCTAAATCCATCATATATATACTAATGACTAATTAATTTCAAGCCTGAACCAAACCACTTTTATATGTTACTAGTGACCTGGTGCACGGATTTGTGCACATTGAAAGGAAATTAATTAGCAGGTGGCCAGCGGGGTAGGACTGGGCGAGATGGGCTGGACATACCCTGGAGCCAACCTCCCATGGTCCCTCCCCAGCCTCTGCAGAGTGAGCGGGGTCCCTCGGCCTGGCATGTGGGGATCGGGCTGAAACTGGCTCTCCGACATCCCCTGAGGGGTCCCGAAGTGCAAGAGGGAACTCTGCAAAGTTGCTGTCGTACAGGGTGTGGAAAGGAACCACAAGTGTGCAGTAAACCAGATTTGGGGCTAACAGTGCCCCAGCAACAACATAACCCATGGCCAAAGGTAGAATCGCATGACACCAGGAGGAATTGGGCTCCCTCCTCTCTGGTTTCAGGGTGCGTCATCCAAGAACCTCCGCTGCCACATCACTGCAGCTCAGCAGCTCCTGCGTTGAGCGTCTGCCCCCAGGTGGTCAATGTGCATCATAGCAACTGGTTGGATGGTCAGACACTTAGCATATTAGCCTTTTATATATATAGATTACTCAAGAGTGAGCTGGCAGCCCTAGCCAGTTTGGCCAAGGGCATGTACCTTGGTTACAGGCTCCTCCCCAGCCTGGGCCCTGGTTGGGGCTTGTGCAGGAGGCAACCAATCGATGTTTGTCTCTATCTTTCCCTCTCCCTAAAAATCAATGGAAATATATCCTTGGGTGAGAATTAAAAAAAAAAGTGAGCTGGCTAAAGCTGGCTAAGACATAAAATATTCCACTGTAAGGATTTTTATGATTTACACATCACATCTATGAGCATATCTCATTTAAGTTCACAAACAACATTATGAGGTAGGTGTTATTAGCATTATCTTACAGATGAAAAAACTGAGACACAAAGAGTTGTTAAAGATCCTAAAGCAACTGGCAATATCAGTGACCCAATCTAGCTCTTCTCCCTGTAAGTCCACTACAAGAAGCCCCCCAAGCCCTGTTATGGGCACTGCCCCTTATGCTTTACCAGCAGCACAACTCACCTCCCCCCCGAACCCCCCCGCCAGGAGGATGTTTGTGGCTGAGTCTGCCCCAAGCACCATGTTAGAGAATGTAAAGCTTTTCTTTAAGGAGTACAATAACAGGTGTGCAGTGCCAGAAACTCTTGCCCTCTGTAGCATTCCAGTGTAATATTGGTGTTTCTCCCAGATACTCTAAGGCCCTGAAAAATATTGCAGAGGCTATGTTGGTTCTACTCTACAATGGAGACCCTGAAGAACTCCCCACTAAAAGGAAATAGTGCCCACAGGAGCAGGAGTCACAAAGATTTCCCAACAGACCACTTGCCATGGGTTTCCACTAGGTTCCACTAGGGCAGCAGTTCTCAACCTGTGGGTCACGACCCCTTTGGGGGTCGAACGACCCTTTCACAGGGGTCACCTAAGACCATCGGAAAACACATATATAATTACATATTGTTTTTGTGATTAATCACTAGGCTTTAATTATGTTCAATTTATAACAATGAAAATACATCCTGCATATCAGATATTCACATTAGGATTCATAACGGTAGCAAAATTACAGTTATGAAGTAGCAACGAAAATAATTTTATGGTTGGGGGTCACCACAACATGAGGAACTGTATTAAAGGGTCGCGGCATTAGGAAGGTTGAGAACCACTGCACTAGGCCGTGGTCGGCAAACTGCGGCTCGAGAGCCACATGTGGCTCTTTGGCCCCTTGAGTGTGGCTCTTCCTAAGCCTTAGGAGTACCCTAATTAAGTTAATAACAATGTACCTACCTATATCGTTTAAGTTTAAAAAATTTGGCTCTCAAAAGAAATTTCAATCGTTGTACTGTTGATATTTGGCTCTGTTGACTAATGAGTTTGCCGACCACTGGGCTAGGGCATCACAGAAGCTTCCAACCTCTGTCCCCATATCTGCAACGTGAGGGTGTGGATGAGCTCTGCCATCCCAGAGGTAAGTGTCAGACGTCTACTATGTGTGTCAACACTCTGGTGTAGGAACAGACAAATAAGGAGCTGAGTATGCTCCTAAGGAACTTAAAGGAAGTCCAGCACGGGGACCAGAACAAGGGTAGGGATAGAGATGCAAGGAAAGCACTCTTGGAAGTGAGCGGAATAGTGACCAGCGGAAGCAGAAATGGGCTCTGCTTTATTCCTCATGCCCAGGCCCTTGGGCTCCTAGCCAACCACTGGGGCCAAATCTGGTTACACTGGCTGTCTTGGCATTTCATGGCCAGTGTGATAAGGCTGATTTACGAGGAGAAGGAAAGCTAGACTTTCTCATTTGCATATGTTACCTTATGGAAATTTCCCTTAGATCTCACAACTCTCCGAGTGCTGACATTTGGGTCATTTTCTTCTCCAATTGGCTTTGTTCAACAAACAGCAAATTTCTGGGCATTTGGCCACAGCAGAGGGACAGGCAATGCTTGACTGAGATAAATTGTATTTGACTTGGCAGGTGTGCCCAAAGCCCCCAAGGGCAGTGGGAGGTATGCTTTATCTAATTATTCACAGCATGCTGCTGGGGTCAGTGGGGCATTGGCCCAAGGAGAGAGAGAGAGAGAGAGAGAGAGAGAGAGAGAGATCTCGTTTCAGTACTGGCCATCCCAGTACATTCCTTAGAGAAGGCAGGCCTCGTTTTGGAACACCACCCTCCAAAGAGAGAGAGAGATCTCGTTTCAGTACTGGCCATCCCAATACATTCCTTAGAGAAGGCAAGCCTTGGTTTAGAACCTGGAAACTTGGACACCAGAAAATCTGACTAAACCATCAGGAAGGTGGAAAAAAAACAACAACCAGAAACCACTTCCAGACATCTGTAGACACCTTGCATCCAGGGCTTACTGCCACCTCACTCTATGACCTTGGACAAGTCACCTGGCCTCTCTCGTCCATCATGGCATGAGTGCTTTCCTGCAGAGCTGCTTACCAAGAACTTAGAAGACTAAGAAATTGGACTTATTGAGTGAGAAGATTTTGGACAAAATATTCTATATCATCATTATAGTAAAATGTGTATCCATAACCAATTATTTTTATATTCATGGCTTAGGAGGAATTTTTAAAAGAAGGGCCACATGTTCAGAATTTCTAAAAGAAAGCTATAGTTTTACAAAAGCACAAGAACTTCTTTTGTGTAAAGTTGATGTTATATATCTACCTGATGAAATGAGCTCATGGAGGACAAAGACTATGTCTGTCCCATTCACCTCCGCATTGTGAGTGCCTGGCATGTAAGGGCACTGATTGAGATTCGTTTAAGTAAATGAATGATGGAGAAGACCAAATTGGAAATGTACATATAGGTCTAGTCCCACGCTTAAAACAAAGTAGGCTCTTAATAAGAATTTTTCTTTATCTTTTTCCTCCTCCCTTCCTCTTCTTCAGATATAAAAAATAAAAAGCTTCTTATGGGTAGGCAGCAAACATTAAATATCTTTCAATAGTATTGAGATCTTGAGCATGTTTTTCTCATCCAACTCTCTAATCTTCAGTTTATGTTCCATCCTTGGGGGATGGGGGTGGACAAATGAAAAAGAATGGCAGGATGGGCCTAATGTATCCCCGTCCCTGGGAAACCAAACCAAATATATGACAGGTAGGGGGTCAGCCATGTATAATATATATATAGGTTTTTTTAATAACTCCAGTAGAAATCTTTGTGAGATTTGAGAAGAGAGAGTGTTACTAAGTTAAATAGACTGCTAGAATTCCGAAAATATTTGTCAACACTGAACTTAGAAGGGGGAAAAAAGTGCAAGTTAGAGAGTACCTCGGAAATCATTCAGCTCAACCCCTTTGTTCTAAGGACGAGAAAACTAAAGTTCAGACATTTTCTAAGGCCATATAACTCATCAGAATCCAGCCATGGCCTTCATCACCTTTGTTTCAACTTCTAAGCCAGGATGAATTCCTAGCCTGACGCATTTGCTAATGCCAAAATCAGGAAAGCTGGTTTCAAAGAGCTTATGTCACTTTACTCAAAAGGGATATTGGACAGAGGTCCAGTGGTACTTTTAGTGATTCTTAGGAAAAGCAGACCATTTGGAATCAGCTTCTTTGAACCATAGGACTGGCAAACATCACGCAACATTGGCCTGACAAAATTTAAAATGAGCCATGTGCCTCATACCGGCTTCAGATTCTAATGTCAACTCTGTATTGCTTTGCAGATGGAGTATAGCAAAGACCATTGACAGCTTATAGTGCAGACAACATACTCCAAGAGGACTTCAGAGTCATAAAGTTAACTCTAGTCCTGGCTCTGGTTTCAAATGATTTAATAATGTAGACAAGGCCATTCACTGCTCCAGGTCCTCAGAGTTGGAAGAGACAGTTTGCAAGTTCACTTCCATATGTAAGTGTCCATAATTCTATTACAATGAACACTTCCATATGTAAGTGTTCATCTAATTAGCTGGAACAAAAATTAAGCAGGGTACCCTTGAGCCAAGGGGTGAAAAGTTAGTTGCCACATCAGCTTAACTTGGTTTCAGTACACTCAACAAAACAATGCTTTACCCATAAAAGGTGCTCTCTATTACAGCTTCTAAACCTTCACTAATATGTAACAAAACAGAAATGATAACAGATCATGTAATATCTCACAGAGGCCAAAAAGGATTTCATTTCCATTTTAGGAGAAGAAAATTGACATGGATTCATTTTTTATATTTTAGGCCACATTTTCTACAAGTTCATTTTATTTCATAAAAGGGCTTTTGCATGGGTAATTATGGTATTTAATCTACTACATACATCAAAGCCTCTTTTCTCCTTACAGGTTAGGTGTGTTTTCTGAGCTCCCACTCACCATTAGGTATCAAAGAGTTTTAGCCTAAACCACACTGAATAGCGTCCAGGTATGCTCTCAACAGAAGTACACAAATAAATGAATGAAAAACGCAGGAGGACTCTGTTGGATTTCCTTTGTATCAGCAGCTCTGGTTGCCATCAACTCTACCCATTTCCTGCTTCTGCAATCCCACACTGGAAACATCCTAGAATGGTTAAGACCTAAAATACCAGCACAGTAAGTGTAACTATAATCAACTGTGTTTATTAATGATTTCTTCAAGACCATATCACAGTCCAATAAACAAAGAGTTGTTCAATGCGGCTGTTCTAAAAGCAGCTAATAGCAGGAAGTAATTTGAAGCAGCCTCAGCTCACTTACAAAAACCCTTGCTCTGTTAATTGTGATTTCACACCCCACTAAACAGCACAGCCTGGAGCTAGCGTTTGTGCGAGGAAACACTTAGCATTTGTATTTGGTCCACTGTTGTTTCTCCTGTCTCCTCCCTTTGGTTAACTTTTCCTCTTTCAAAAGCTCAGTAGACTGAAGTAGCTGCCTTCCTCGGGGAAACGCTCTTCCCTCACCTGGCAAGAGACAGCTTGTGGATACACTTATTATTTTGCTTTTTGCTTTTGGTTTAACCTTTCACTTTTTCACCATTGTTCTCAGAGCAGCAGCATGTGGCCAACACACACTTATGTTTCCTACAGCTGGCTGCCATTAATCCCTGTGATTAAACAACAGAATACCTTTTTCTGCCGTGGCTCACCCACACCAGTATCCCTGACTCTTTTACTAATTGTCCCCTTGGGAAGGGACAAGATTGTCTAATGGAAGAAAAATGTCAGCAGGAATTCCAAATTATTTGGGGGAAAGTAACAGGAGAAAAACATATTTGAAGAACCGAGCACAATGTGTTACATCCACAGATGTTCCCTAATATGCACCACTTGCAAATGAGATTTCATTCAAGGCAAGAGCCCATAACTATGTTTTAAAGCAAGACCTTCATATAGGGACTGTCTTACCCCATAAGACTCTTGATGCTTCATATGAATTGAGAGCATCAAGGATCAGGCTGCATGATATCTAAGGCTTTCTTACTAAAGCATTTTATAATCTATAAATATTCAGATCTTTAAAACAAGAACACATTTAATGGTGATGCAGAGGATAGCGACTGTTTGGAGAAAGGGACAGTGGAACAAGTCCATTAAGAGGTATACGGTGAAAATTTTCATAGAATTAGGTCCCCGTTCTATTGTTCATTGGTTGTCATAAAGCAACACAACCTCACCTGTACAGCTCTAATAATACATTGCAGAAGAATATTAGAGGGCAAATGTTTAAGGATTTGTTTCAATCAACACACATACATCTTTTAACACACTCAGATGCTAATGTCCTAGCAAGGAAGTTCATGTAAAGTCCATGCAACATCAGTAATATTTAAGAAAATCCATATGCTCATTTTTTGTGCAGCTTTAACTAAAATATAAGGTGATATTTCTCACACACATAAAAATCAGAGCTCATTTTCTAATTCTTACTACCACTACAAGTTTTTCTCCCTAATGAAGAAAGAGTGTTCATAAACAAAATCTGCCTTCCTATTGTTATTCAGTTTTCCTCTGGGTGTCATGTGAAACGCCATCCTTTGGGTAACATCTGTGTGTCCCACCACAGATCCTCTAAAGTGGCAGCTCTCCCATTGTGAAATGGGTCACTGGTAGGCTATGGAGGGGGATGCTTGGCTAGTTCTGCATCCACACCACTGGGGTAATTTTGCCTACAATTTCACCGGAGTTGCAGTTCAGGGCTTTTGAAATTCCCCAAGGTTATTACTCCACATGCATGCTACACAGCAAGGTGTAAATGCCTTGTGCTAAGCCACAGTTAAAGAAACATCTGGACAGTGGATGGAGTTGGTTCCAAAGATGGCCCTGATGAGAAGGCTAATGGATGCCAGGTGTGGAAACAAATTCATGTTCAAAGGCCCCCTCCCTACTTAGAATCACTTCCAAGTGCCACAGCCTAGAGGAAAAGGTCTTCGGAAACTAAACTGGAACATGCATAGATGAGACAATATATTTTTGAGGCAGTAACACTATAGGGATTTAAGTGAAGGTAACCCAAATGTGTTCAAGGAAAGTGAAGCATCAGGAAGACAAGCCACTGAAGGTGACCTGCATGTTATGCTCTGCTTCTCTGCCTTTCAGAGTCCTCTGGGTTGTTCTGACACAACTCCCAAAGGCAGGGGCTAATAAAAGAAAGGTCAAAGAATCGGGAATCAGACAGATCTGTTACAGTATTCAGTAACTGAGGAGTCCGGGCAAGTAGTACTAAGCCAGTTTTACTCATCAATTTACAACAGAAATCTTGGGAGGAGTTAAGTGAGCACCTGTAGATCAATTGCATGTGAGTTAAAAAACGTTCATTTTTTTTTTCATTCAGGAAACAAGGATTTAGTGAAAAAGATAACTAGGATTTAATGCAAAGTGAAACAAAGGAGAAAACATTTATTTGGTTAACTAATATTTTTTGCATAGTAGCTATGTTACTATGAAAACATTTATTTGGTTAACTAATATTTTTTGCATAGCAGCTATGTGGTCCCCAGCAACACAGTATCCACCACAAGGAAGGATCGTATTAATCTGCACAGATCTGCTGGAAACTCACAATTTAGCTATGATAACTGGTTTGTTCAAAGCTTGTCAGGTATGTGTACCACAGTTTACTTTCTCACCAACCACATGCTTTTGCAATACAGACTATGACCAACAGGTAACACAAGTTTCATCTAGAATAATATACCTTGGACAATCCAAATTAATGTAGACCTCACTAGTCTCACCAGCTAATCAACTGGATAAATTTGTTCAGACTTAGAAATAAAAATATGCTGAGTTAAGAATGAAAGTAAAAAGCATAAGATGTTATTTTTGTGTTTCCTAGAAGCTAAAGAAAATGAGCTATAAAAGAGCAGAGAAAAGAAGTCAATGGGTAGAATGATTGAAACTGGTGATGCTAAGACTAAATTTACAGTGACAGGAGATAGTTGAATCTGTTCAAGTGATCACAGGTTTAGAGAAATATCTTGAATAGAATAAGCGAAGAGAAGAAAGGCATGTGAAGTCCAAGCAGAAGGCTGAAGCATCAGAAACAAAGATGAATAGGACATTGATGTTATTTAACAATAGCAGCAGAGCAAAGAAAGCCAAATATAATCAAAACAACAACCAAGATGTGACAAAAACTTGAGTAGAGAGGGGAAAAATGTGTGCCTAGAAGACTGAGATAGGCAGTATAGTTAAAATCAACTTTCTATACAATGGTTTGTGAGCCTTTTAAATAAGAGAGTCCACTGTAACCAGAACGATGGAGCATAAGGAAGGTAATTAAAGCAGATGCCTGGGACATATTCTCAGGACTGCTGCCCACTGACCTTTGGACCCATGAGTTAACCTCTGTGGGCACCTGTTTCTCAGTTATCTAAAATGGCACCAGGCATCCCAGAGGGCAGGACGGTGGTGCTCAAAGATTAACCACATCTGGGAATAGCAGTAGCATCTGTAGCCCTTGCAACTCTGCCTGCTGGTTTGCCCATCCGACCCTGAAATGGTGACCTATCCCAACCTGTGCGGTAGAAGCAAACCATCACGACAATGAGAGAGGAGCCTTTGGTTTTCATCAGGTTTGTCACACTGGAGCGCTCCGCCAGGATACATTTTGATGGTTAACATAGTCCCAAGAAACCCTTTGCAGTGATGGCGAACCTTTTGAGCTCGGCGTGTCAGCATTTTGAAAAATCCTAACTTAACTCTGGTGCCGTGTCACATATAGAAATATTTTGATCTTTGCAACCATAGTAAAGCAAAGATTTATATTTTTGATATTTATTTTATATATTTAAATGCCATTTAACAAAGAAAAATCAACCAAAAAAATGAGCTCATGTGTCACCTCTGACACGCGTGTCATAGCTTTGCCATCACTAGTATATAGCAAGGGATGTGGTCCCACTCATCCTTATATCCTTGCAACTGTCAGAGGGCCTGGCACATAGTAGATACTCTAGTGATTTTCTAAAAATCATGGAAAAGAATTTCTTGGATGCTGGAACATAATAAAGCCAGAGATGGATCCCACTCACTTTTCAGAACGCACTGTGAAAGTAGCTTCAGAGTGAGCCTGAAGCTCAGGCATTCCGGCTGGGGCTGGCTTCTCACCTTTCTATTCCCACCCAGCCTAAGCTGCTAGCTCACAGGCATGATTGTCAGACCTACTGCAACTGGCGTATTTGTCATTTGTGCTCAGACTCCTGGTTTCTGCTCAGACACGGGAAGGCAAACAAAGTGGCTGGCTTCCCATTTTAATGAGAAGAAGGCCCTGCACGGCCAACACTCATGCGCAATGAGGCAAGGCTCCTGATGTTACTCACCTCATCAGGGTTAGTGTCCTCAACAAGCCCACAGTTGTAAGTTTATGTCAATACCCCTGTGGCCAGTTTCTCATAGAAAACCATTTTTTTATTATTGTTGTTTATCCTCACCTGAGGATATTTTTCCATTGATATTTATAGAGAGTGGGAGGGAGAGACAGAGAGAGAAACATCAATGTGAGAGAGATACATCAATTGGTTGCCTCCCACATGCACCCCAACCAGGGATGGGGATCAAGCAAGCAACCCAAATGCATGCCCTTGACAGGAATGGAACCTATGACCCTTCAGTCTGAATGCCAACACTCTGTCCACTGACTCAAACTGGCTAGGGCTAGAAAAACATTTTTTTAAAAGACACAGCTGCGCTAGCTAGCCATCCTGTTTCACTATAGCCTGGCTTTTTCATTTTAAATCATCATTGATGTGTAATATACATAATTATGCAGCTTGATGAATTTTCTAAACTGAAATTCCCTCATAAACCAAGAATCCAGATCAATAAGCAGACCATCATCAGCACTCACAAAGCACTCTCATGACCCTTCCAGTCCTAACTTCCCACATCCCCCGCGAGGGAGATTCGTCCCCACTTCCAGCACCATGGATGGCTTTGGCTTGGTTTTGGCTTTTACATAAGCAGATTCGTCCCCACTTCCAGCACCATGGATGGCTTTGGTTGGTTTTGGCTTGGTTTTGGCTTTTACATAAGTAGCTTCATACAATATGCACTCTTTTGTGTCACTGGTCTCCTTTGTTGCCTGGGGAAATGGGCCTTTGTATGACATAATTTCATGCTGATAACTTGGGTATAACATAAAGAAAGGAAAAGATACCTTGAGGCTGTGTTATATGAGGGTTTTGTAAAAACATAAACTCAGAACCAGTTTAAAGGTTCAAGCTATACAAGAGACATGTGAGTCCTGCTCTTTGAAAATCTATGCCTCAAGTTATAGGCTTTTGTTAGGCGCTTCCCACACATGGATGTGCACAGAGAGATTGATTCTCCCTGAAACACAGCAAACCAGACTTGTTGGTACAGTAGTTGCCATGGAATTTAAAGACTAATACTTGTCACAGCCACAAGGGCCCAAACCCCTGTAGCTGAGGCCCCTGATGTCTTGGGATAATAAAAATTAAGACCATTGGCTGGCAGTGTCTTCGAAAATATTCTGCTCTTAGCAGAGGAGTCAGTTCATGTTCTAGTCCAGACAAACTCAGAACAAGAGGAGCCCAACCCCCTCCCAATAAACTCTGTATGACAGGAGAGGATCAAGGGAATGTTTTTCTGGAGAAACAGAATAAATCAGTTTGCTGTGAGCACCTTGCATCTTTTTCTTGAGTGATCACTTTCCATCTTCTCTTGGCATTTTATGGCCTTTAGTACCCATCAATAGCAGAATTTACTGGACATCCAGGTGGGTCACACCTTGCATCATTCAAACAGCAAACAAATCCCCAAGATGGCATAGCTCCTAAGAATCAGACAGGACAAAGGTAGGATGCTGGAGGATTAGCAGGGAGAGGTTCTGTTCACCAAATGAGGAATAAAGACTAGGTAGGAACAACAGTGGCTTTGGACTATAGGTGGGTATATGGAGAGTCCAGAATATTCCTCAATGTCACTGGAGCCATTGACAAATTATCCTCATTGTCAAGAATTCTATTAGTAGCTAATAGATTTGAGCTAATGTTCTATATTAATGATTTTTAAAATATATTTTATTGATTTTTTACAGAGAGGAAGGGAGAGGGATAGAGAGTTAGAAACATTGATGAGAGAGAAACATCAATTCAGCTGCCTCCTGCACACTCCCCACTGGGGATGTGCCATCAACCAAGGTACATGCCTTTGGCCGGAATCAAACCTGGGACCCTTCAGTCCGCAGGCTGACGCTCTATCCACTGAGCCAAACCGGTTAGGCCCTATATTAATGATTTTATTTAATCCTAAAAACAAATCCAGGAGACAAGTAATATTGTCTTTATTTTACACATGCATAAAATGTGGCAGAGAGGTGACCATATGCCAAGGTCATGAAGTAGATTCAAACATTTTTATTTATTTATTTATAGGCTTATAAGCATACATATAAATCCTTTGGTTGATCTCTCCCCCTTACCCCTGCCTTCCCCTACCTTCCCTCTGAGGTGAGGTTTGAAACAGCCTAAGTGCCCATCAGCAGATGAGCGGATTAAAAAACTGTGGTACATCTACACAATGGAATACTATGCTGCTGCAAAAAAGAAGAAATTCTTACCATTTGCAACAGCATGGATGGAACTGGAGAGCATTATGCTAAGCAAAATAAGGCAAAATAAATATAAGATAAATATAAGAGAAAGATAAATATAACATGATCTCACTCATTTATGGAATATAATGAACAACATAAACTGATGAACAAAAACAGATCCAGAGACAGAGAAGCATCGATCAGACCGTCAAACCTCAAACATATTTTTTGACCCCAGAGCCCACTTTGTGAAACAGTGACATTCAAACTTTTTATTACCAGGATTCAAAAGAAATTATTTTACTTTGTAATCAAAAACATACACTTATACACATAAACTCCCCAAAATGTTTTAGAAAATGATATTCACCCTTACTACATGCCTTAGATCAGTGTTTTGATATTTTCTACTATATTTTAACTTCTATTTCCTTATACGTTGCACATTACAATCCACTAATGTATTTCATGACACATGAATAGCTTGTGATCTGCAAATAGAAAACACTGACCTAAAGCATCATGCCATAGAGCTTTCCATGCTCTTCCAATGTGAATCTCTGGGAATGGATTTTAAGACCACATTGTTAAATTTACCACAGAGGTATGCTGCTCAATATTTAACAACCAGACCTTCAGGACTTGAGAGGGGACTGGTTATCAATGTTTGCTGATTTCTGCACTATCAATACTCCCACTGTCAATTTGAAGTTATCAATGTGACTTCACTAAACAGACTAGGGAAGAAATATGTATAAGTGGCTCTTGAGAGCTCATACTAGCCAACTAAAGCATACCCCCCAATTTTAACAAAACAGAACTAAAAGCATGTTTTAAAGTCATGTCAGAGACTAGAAGAGCTGGAGATATCAATGGCATTTACTTGCCTGTTTGGTGGCAATTATTTTAAGCCCACAGTTCCACAGGGCCTGATATATGCAAGTTGTTTCTATTCGAGTTGAGTTCATAAGTGCTAGAGCTTGAAGAATATCAATTAGGCCATGATACTTCATTACCTGTACACTGAGTTACCTAAAACTTCATGATTGAAAATGTTTCTTCTTTCTTCAATGTTTTAGCCTATTTAAAAATTCATTCACCCCTAAATGGGTAACAAATTAATTTGCATTACTACCTTGAACAATTAGTGGTTTTCTCTCTTTCTTCAACAATATGCAATGTAATTTCTCACCAGGAAGCAGTAAGAGTTAATTCATTGTGCAAAAACAGTTTGACATTATTCAGGAGAAAGGGCTGCATACGCAGAGGACATTATTAATAATAGCCCTTAATGGATCATATTGCCAACAGGTAAAAACGTTCTCCTATGAACAGTATTCCTCCATTTCTTCCCATTACCATTTTGTCTAGCGCTAGAGAGAGCTTTTGACAAACCCAGTTTCTGTACTCTCTGTTCATGCTGACAAACCTGTAACTTCTATTAGACTTGGCAGCTTGTAAGAGGAAAAGGACAAAGGTAGGCTGCAGGGAGTTTGGGGAGGCTCCAATTCCAAGGCTTTGTAATGAGGTTAGGAAACTTGAGGATGAAAAAAAACAGCTGAGATGGCAACACACAGCGTGCACGCGCGCACACACACACACACACACACACACACACACACAAGAAAATACTGTGCACGCTGGCATTTCGAAAAATAACGATTTGCTTTCAAGGGCAGTGACCAAGTTAATATTACTGATTAAAAGTAAATTACTAGCAATTACCCTAAGGACCAAAGTTTAGCACAATTGTACATCTGTTTGCCTACCTCATAAAAACACTTTCTTCTAAATTTAGAAAATAAAGGAAATGGGAGATGTGGCTGTGTGTGTGGTAGGGAGGGGGGGTTGGGGGGAGGGTGTTGTCCAAGGCAAAAGAGTGAATTGGTCATTTTTCCTTTTGGCTTCATCATCATCCCTTTCTGGCTTCATCATGCAAATTGATAGTGTCCCCTCTTCAGTGTAATTACCTAGGGTTTTTGGACTTCTTTCATCTGCTCTATGAATAAAATAGGCTCATCAGAAAGGATCTGATCAATTCATTCCCAAAACTGGAACTAATTTTTTGGTTGTTTGGAGTTTAATATACATGTAGGATTTCAAACTAGAAAAATTTGAGAGAATGCAGAACTTTCCTCCTTGACTTCAAATCTTAACACAGAGGCGTGGCCTCCACTCCTCTGCTTGGTTATTCATGCTTTCAAAGAACTATTTGGTGTGGAGATTTCCATTCCTCCTCATCTCTATTGGATCCGTAATGTGTGTCTTAATCTTTCTAATTCCTCCAAGTGCTCTCAACTTTTCCAGTTTTACTTTATATTTTTTTCTTTAAAATCATCAATTCAAAGTCAAAGGAAAGATCAGAGGTATTTGGGCTGAATTTCTCTAGTGTCAAAGTTGAATCTTGACCTACAATAACATTTTTTTAATGGCTTCATTGTTTGAACAAAATTTCCAAATTATTTTTCCAATCTCCTGACCAGTCTAAAAAACCATCATACTACTTAGAATTTATCACTTAACCAACATTTGATAACTACACATGAGGTGATGTGGAAAACAATGGTGTCTAAGGCATTGTCCTTGATATCCATTAGTGGATAATCTAATGGGGAGGAAAGAACCATTTTGTTAATTATTGAGTTTCAACTTTTAAAAACTATGCAAATAAGTATAAAACAAAATATGATCATCCTGATAAACATAAAACTAACCACATGGCAATTCAGCAAATGAAGAAACCCATTATAGCTAGAATAGTGCAGAAGCCTACAAAAGGGTAGAAATTGTAAGCTAGACCTGATAAAAAATGATTGAGTTTGAAACAGTCAGTTACTCATAAGAATTTACTAAGGACTTCTGGGGAAAAAATTACCTTTGTTCCCTAGCAAGAGCAAAGGTATTAGAATTGTGCAATGATACATCCTGCTATTAATAATGCCAGCATAGCTCCAGCCTCTGTTCACCCAACTGAAAATGGCAGTCCAAGAACAAGGGACATGTCTTTTGTTGCCTATAATTCTGGCAGCTGAAGAATGTATAATCAAATTTATAGTCAAATTGAATATGTTAGCACTAACCCTAACTTTTCTTCAGATCAGTTGGGTGTGTAGGCTTTGAGCACAGGCTCAGAAGCCCTTCCACAACTTAAGGGTTTATTTGTAGGGAAGAGTGAGCCCAGTTTCTGGCATTATATCTCCCCTGGATGAACTGCTTATTCATTGAGTCAAATTGGATTTTACTCCCGACAATAAGTCCCTGTGCAAAGTCAAGAGACTAAGGAAAATACACATTAGCATATGTAGAGTATAGAGATGCGTCCTGCCCACATATGCCAGGGGTTATATTCACAGCAAACCTCTGAGATTGTAGAAGGCATGGATTAATAAAACATTGGTGAGCAGGTAGCCTGCGGAGAGGGCTACACGTGCTTGTTTGTAGTTGACACATCACTCATCATCGCAGAATGAAGAACTTTGACTGCAGAGCTGCAATCCCCTGGCTGCATATGAATGTGGGTGCAGTAGGGAGCCTGTTTACCTAGGGAATGTGCTGCTGGCTGATTTATAATAAAAAGAACCTGAAAAGATGTAATTGGTGCCCTTTCCCACAATCCAATGAGCTGTGACACCGAGATAAACAGTGGCATTGAGTTAAGCATGTTTGTCTATTTTTCAATGTTAAATTTTAATTTCCCCATCTTTTAGCTTCTTAGGGCTTCATTTTAAACAAGGCTAAGAGTTTTAAAATTATGCTTAGCCCTACAGTCTTAATCATTATAGATTCTGCTTTAAGGAAAAGGCAAGTAAGAAAATATTAAGACAATGTAGTTAAACATTACTCGAATTGATTTTTAATTTGTAATTCTCTAAGACTACATTAAATGTTACTTAAAGATGCTCTGTCAGAGAACTAAAGGAAAAATATTTTACATATTTTTGTCAGTTAACTTGTTTTTAAGATCTGTGTATCTAATTTCTAAATATATATAACATATGTAATTTGTAATGGCTTGTTTTTTGAGTCCAGCGCTTCATTACAATTCCCATGTTAAAGGAAATCTACAATATACTTCTTTTTTGAGATTTTCACAAATGATAGAGATAGTTGGTAGAAAAAGAGAGGAGTAATTTTCCATCACTGTCTACATAAAAATATCTAAGCATTTGAAATGTTGACAGCAGAGATCATATTCATTTGTTTACAATTGGGTACTAGCTCACGGCCTAGCACACGCATAGCAGGTATTCAATAAATATTTGATGAATGAATGCATCTCTGAAGCTCTGAATTAGGATAATGTGCATGTGTCTAAGTTTGTATTCTCCTGACCTAAAACAAGTAAATGTAGGTCAACTTGGGGATGCATCTCTCTTGGCTTATTAGGCACCCATCAGAGCTTCAACTTCCTAATACAAAGGCAGAATTTTCTACTAGAGATATACAAAGTAATTCCTATAGTTCTACCTATTGGCAGTCTTATCATCAAATAACATAATAGGGTAAGAGCACTTGGATGATTAGGTAGGTAATGAAATAAAACAATCCACTATCAGAATTCCCATTATCTAGGCCACAAATAAAATAACAAAGAGTCATTTGCAAACATAATTGGTGTGTCTTCAAGAAACATTTGTGGAATATCTTTCTGATTGAAGACACTATGCCAGGCCCTGAATACACAGAGATGAATAAAACAGAGCCTCTACTTGTGAAGCAGGCAGACTGATAGATACTATTACTTCAAGTATAATTTGAGGTTTCATTTGAAGTCATCTTTGACTAAGTGCATTTTCCCAAGAGAGAATTAAGCTTTCCATAAACTATGAAGTTATCTTTACCCTTTGAGAAGTCAAACTTCATAGTCAAGAGATACCTGCATTTTTTCATAATGGTAAGACTGAGCTGATGACCTTCTTTTAATTAACTATTCCCTTTTATTAGGCACATAAAACAATTATTCTATGGAGCAATTTCTGCTTCTTTATTATTAGTGATAATGATTGCAGTGTCTTTTGCCTTCCATGGCAATTTTGCTTCAAAGGGAATTGCACATAAAGATCAAAGAGAGACCAGAAATTGATATGAAAATTTTTAAAAATTCTCCTACAGTATCAACTTTTTAAAACATTATTGTTTTTGGCCTTTCTGGTGCCCTGTGGCAGATCTCCCAGAGAGGCCCTGGGTTAACACTGAGCATTCCAATGACTGCTGCCGTCATTGCTGAGGTTCACACCTAAATAAATAAACAAAATAAACCCCAGAGGACGTGTGCGTCTCAAGCAAACAGCCCATCACTTGCTCCATGCAAAAGAAGCAGAGCATGTGGGAAGCTGGGTTTTAAAGGGCACTGCTAACAAGAGAAGGGAGAAATGTCAAAACTGTTGAACACTGGACTATTCCTGTTTTGTTTTTTTCATGTTGAGTTTTGGTTTTTTTTCCTTCAGATCTTAAAAATCCTGAATGCTGTGCCATTTCCTTTATTTCCAATGAGCAGAAAAGGAAACATTTATCAGTTATAATAGTAACAGCAATAGCAAATATTTCTTGAACTAACTACAACAGGAATAGAAAACAGGAAGTAAACAATTCCACAGTGGAAGGAAGATAGGAAAGAATTTTTGTTCTTTCCTGGTAGTGACTACTGAGTCTTTAATAAGTGGGCGTTTACAGATAAATGGGTATAGAAGGGCATTTTCAGCCAAGGGAATAATATGAGCAACATCCTGGTGTCCACTAATGTGAACAGAGTTCAATACGGCTGAAGCATAGGTTTGAAGGCCGAAGTGGGACAAAATTGATGAGCATAGTGAACAGTAAGACCTGAGAGCTAGCCAGGGATAAGATCAAGGAGAATGAAGAAGTCAATTCTCCAACCTAGAGAAAAGTAGATATAGATTGACAGGAGATAGGCCGCTCTGAGCTGCGGTTAAGATCATGCATTAGACAGAGCATTTTCATCAAGGGGACACTATTCAGATTGTTAACATTTGCTAACTTATCTGAGAACACACAGGTGGTATGGCTTTCAGGCATCCTGATTGAGTAGAGAAGCAGCCAGGAGATCCCCCTCCTTCATAACACCCCACCAATCCACAATTATCCACAAAAGCAGAAGAGCATACAGGCACACTATACCACACACACAGGGGCAAACAACTGTACCCTGTCGGGAGTCCCAGTCACTTCTCTCACTTAACTCTGAAAGTTACACAAGCTCATCTCACCTAGCAGGAAGAGGGTGGGCAAGCAGAGTGAGCGTGCTGCCCAGACTTTGCTCTAGTGCTAGGAAGCTGAGTGACAAGCAGTACAACAGTAGGTCCATTGGTTTGTGCGCATGCAGTGGGACTGCTCCACACCAGGTTTTGAAAAGATCCCTGGGAGGGCCTTAGCCTACTGTCCAAAACATGACCCTCACAGCAGGACATTGCCATATTTTCTAGCCCATGTTGTATGAAGAAGCTCAATTTATGGAACTCTCTTAAGCTACAATTTACTATGCAAATCCCAGCACTAGTGCTCACTGCACTCCTCTGGACATGAGGGCTGTCAGGAGTCACCTAACACTGGCTGGAGGAGGCAGCCAGGCATCAACAATTGCACTTTCCCCAGCATCTATACTGTACAGGTTATACAATAATAAGTTTTAAACTTGTGTAATTGAGGAAGGGGTTTTTTTCTTCATAATTCACAAAAAAAGTGCTTTGGAGGTTGGCGGCAGCTCTCTAGGAATCTACTGCTATGGTCTTATTAAAGATAATAAGAGCCTGGCACAATGGGGAGAGAAAAGAAGGCTTTGAGAAGTGTTAAAGCAGGTAGATGCTTCAGAACTTAGTGGCTAATTGAAAGAAATGGGAAGGGCTCTAGTGTACAGGTTTCTGGTTTGAGAGCCTGGTTACAGAGAAAATCCATTCACAGAGATAAGGGAGAGTTTATAACATGTAGACCTGGAGGTGATAGAGGGGTGTATCGGTACAGCTGTTTAGCAGGCAATTAACCTAGGAGTCATTTAAGTGGAGGTTGAAACTATGAACACTGGTAGAGCTAGAGCTCAGGAAAGGGTGCAGTGAAAATGGGGGTGTTCAACAATGGAATTTGAGATGCAGTCAGAAATGAAACATGAGATCAGAAACCTAGAAATTTTCAACAGATAGAAAATAGTCAAGCTTTAATTAAAGCCAAGTAAAATGAGGATTAAAGAGAGAATATGGAATTTAGAAACTAGTAGATCAGTAGTCGCTTTTTTCAAAGCCATTTGTTAAAGCAGTGAAGAAAGAATCTTAAATGCAGTGGGCAGAGAGCATTGGGATAAGAGGGAATGGGGACAAGTCTGCAGATAATTATTTTGAATAAGTCACCTATGAAGGGAGGAGAGGGATGTGATGATGGGAATTCAGAAATGGCGGTAGAGTTACAATTATGTTTTGTTTTGCTTCCCAATGGAAAGGGAAAAATGAATAAAAGGGGTTGGTACAAATGTAGCTGAAAGAGAGGGAATAAAGACTCAGACCAAGTTGTAACCCTACATACGAATAGCTAAGTAAATGACTCAGTAAAGAGAGTACTGAACTTGGCATTAGAAAAACCAGAATCTGAACACTATCTCCATTCTAAGTACACTTTGTCAGATTATCTCTTTAGTCCTCAGTGTTCATTTCTGGAGCTGGGATACTTAGATCTACATCACAGTGGGTTGGAAGGACTGGGTGAGGATACTGTGGGAGAGTGCCTGGTGCAGTGGTGTGGTGTGTGGTTAATAAATGGTACTTTGAGTCATTATCTCATCAAAGACCTGAATGGGAACCATCAATGTAATCACTGCTGGTTTTTTTTGTTGTTTTTTTTTTACCATTTTTGTTCATACAATTTTTATCTCTCTAGGAATTTGGTGACAGGCTCTGCTAGTCTGTTCTTCCCTTATATGAAGGAAAGGCCAAAGATCCAGTTTGGAAATGAGAGAGGAAGTCTAGCGGGCAACATTGGCTCCATCCACTGATATCTCCTACAGGTACAGAAAGAGGATTCATGAAGATGTTGACAAGACTCCAAGTTCTTACCTTAGCTTTGTTTTCAAAGGGATTTTTACTCTCTTTAGGGGACCATAACTTTATAAGGCGGGAGATTAAAATAGAAGGTGACCTCGTTTTGGGGGGCCTATTTCCTATTAATGAAAAAGGCACCGGAACTGAAGAATGTGGGCGAATCAATGAAGACCGAGGGATTCAACGCCTGGAAGCCATGTTGTTTGCTATTGATGAAATCAACAAAGACAATTACTTGCTACCAGGAGTGAAGTTGGGTGTCCACATTTTGGATACATGCTCAAGGGATACCTATGCATTAGAGCAATCACTGGAATTTGTCAGGGCATCTTTGACTAAAGTGGATGAAGTTAAACACATGTGTCCTGACGGATCCCCTGCCATTCAAGAAAATAGCCCACTGCTGCTCATTGCAGGGGTCATTGGTGGCTCTTACAGCAGTGTTTCCATACAGGTAAGACTGGCCAGGGCTACTGCTAAAACGTTGTGTCTCTTTCATTTTACGTCTTGTCAAAAAAAGACTATCTTCATAACTTGATCAATGGGTGATATTAACAGTGTCATTGTTCATATCTATGGGTATTTGATAACATAGGTGTGCAGACAGAACAGTCGTCTAGCAATGATAATTGTTTAGAAATATATCAGGTAGCTACCGCAGCATAACAACCTACCCCAAAATTCAGTGACTTAAAACAATAATTCATTATTATAGTTTCTAAGTCTAAAGATCAACAGAAGTAAGCTGCTCAAGGCTGAGTTCAGCTAGCAGTGACCCTGCCCCAGCTTTACCCTTATCCTCTTCCTGGAATCAATGAGGTAGCCCAGGCATAACCTTCTCAGAGTGATGACAGAGGTGCAAGTGAACACAAACTTAACAGCCCAGGCCCTTCTAAGCTTCTTTTTGCATCACATCTGCTAACATCCCACTATCAAAGCAACTCACAGACCTCAGCCCAATATGTCCTGCCCACAGGACAAGTTACATCAAAAAGGATGTGGGTTTATAAGGAGTAATGAACTGAAGCCATTGATACAATCAACCACAAGAAGATTCAATATCACTGAACTCTATTTTTTTCACACTAATTTTTACTAAAGCATCATTTTGTTCAGAGATCATTTATAAACAATTTCTCATGATATAAGCCTGATAATCTATGCAGATAAGTCAGATGACTACCAAAAAAAAAAGGAACAATTCAGCTCCCAACTTAGATAAAAAGCTGGTAAGAGGCTCTCATAATTTCGTTAGAGAAAGAAGGAACATATTATTCAAACTATTTCAATGCTCACCTATTCAACTTTCTCATGTTCCCAACCCCCAGAAAGATTGGTTTCATAAAACTCCCACTGGTAGGTAGCACAAGAACTAGGACTCTGATAGATCCTTTGTACTTTGGGGCTCTTTCAACTGTCCCATATGATTTCTATATGTTACTTGAATTTCAATTTTTTTCTGGTGAGAGCATTAATGTCACAGTAATAAAAAGTCATAATTCTAGGAATTATATACTTTAATTTCTACCAAATTACTATAATCACAGCTCCAAGTACTAGAGAAAGCCATATTATACTCATGCTGTCTTCATATGTCATGAAGCACTTAAATTGGCTTTATTTGCATAGGAATAACCTTATTTCTATATCCCAGATTCGTGGCATTTAAAATTCTATGTACAATTCCATGCTGTTCAAAATGAGCTATTTGAAATTTCTTTCCTTCTTCAGAGCACATCCTCATATTATGAGTAATTAAGATAATTAATTTTTCAAAAACACCCTTTGACTTCATTAGACAGATGAAAATATTGCACATTTCAAAGCATATCATGGTAATTTTGCACTTTTTCTATACTTGGATCAAGAGAGATGGAATTTGATATTTGAGAAGAGAAAATTAAAAAATATACATCTGTCATACTTCAATAACAATTTCACCAGATATGTGCCAATCATTTTACAAATATACTATGCCTAATATTACCACTAGTAAGGGATTATGTACATGCCTTTCTAACCTGAATTTCTCCCAGTGAAGTAAAAAGCACTCTAAAGCAGATAAATAAATATCTATTTATTCAAAGTATTTAACAAACTATGGCAGGCAAATAGATATTTTTAATCTAATTTTACCCTTTTAATATTTATATACTCCTCAAAACAGTTTAGATTGTTTTAGAAAAAAAAATGTGGGCTATTAAAATCCTGTACTGTTCATAAAGGAAGAAGCTGCTTCTTAATCACCAAAGGATCTGGCTTGTTATTTCATTTATCTAGTTCATATCACCATAAAGTCACAAGCGCTAATAATGGTTTTTGTCTCCACAATATAAATAAAGAAACCAAAACTATTATACTCTACTGAAAATGATATAGATTTTGGCATCAGAAAGACTTGGATTTGAATTCCAACCCTAACATGTACTAGCTTACCAATAAAATAGGAAAATAGCTTCTATCTTAAAAAGTTGTTGAGCCCGGCCAGGGTGGCTCAGTGGCTGAGCATCGACCTATGAACCAGGAGGTCATGGTTCATTTCCCTTCTAGAGCACATGCCCAGGTTTCAGGCTCAATCCTCCAGTGTGAAGTGTGCAGTCACAGTCTAACAATGATTCTCTCTCATCATTAATGGTTCTATCTCTCTCTCTCCCCCTCCTTCCCTCTCTCTGAAATGAATTATATACATATAAAGTTGTTGAAAGGATAAATTGAGAGAAATTGTGGGAAATACCTCACCAAAACCCAAAAGATTTAATAAATGTTCCTAAAATTATAGGAGAAGTCAGTGGAAGAGCCACAACTAAAACCAGCTCCATGGTCTGCCCTCCTAGTGGCCCAGCAGTCCCATGAAGTCACTGAGGGTCCCCCATGTACTTCAATCTGCATGAAGGTCACTGTTATAAGGGTGAGGGAGACTGCTAATGTAGAGTACACAGCCTTCATATCAAGTAACTTAAAATCTGGCTATGGGCACAATCCTATATAATAAAAGGCTAATATGCAAATCGACCAATCATCAGAACGATTGGTCACTATGACACGCACTGACCACCAGGGGGCAGACACTTAACACATGGGCTGCCCCCTGGCGATCAGTGCACTCCCACAGGGGGAGCGTCGCTCAGCCAGAAGCCGGGCTCATGGCTGGCGAGCAGAGCAGTGGTGGCGAAAGCCTCTCCAGCCTCAGTGGCAGCACTACGTATGTCCCCTGAGGGCTCCTGGACTGCGAGAGGGCACAGGCTGAGCTGACGGCCCCCCCTCCCCAGTGCATGAATTTTTGTGCACCAGGCCTCTAGTACTACTATAAAATAACAGTGACTACAATTCAGAATATGTTCATGTGGCTCACAAGGTAAGATGACGCTTAGAAAGGCTTTGAGGATGACTGATAGAATGAAAGTTGCATTGGAGAAAGGCCACTTGGGTCACAGTGTGAATGAGATGCTGGATGTGAGCAGGACAATCAGAACATTGTGGCAGGTATGCATGTGCTATGGACAGTGACCCTGACAGGAGTAAGAAGGTGTGCTGAAGAGGGAGGGTAGGAGGGAGCTTCACTCCCTCCTCCATGGCCCCCAGGTGTCCTGACTACTCAGTCTTGATTAGGCCATACACTGGCCCCAGCCAAGGTAAGCTGGGAGGTGAAGCAATTTGTCTATACAGTGATCTTCAGGCTGTCTTCCAAGGAACCCTTTCCCACAAAGCCTTGCTTTCAGCTAGGCACAATGAATGAAAGAGGTCTTAGGGGACTTTTATACGGCTAATAATTCAAGTGTGTTATCCTTTTGAAACCTATCTTCCTTTTCATAAGAATCCTAGAAAAATAGTCAATGGCAATCCAAAACAATACATTTCTAAAAGTAAATTTAAGGCATTCTTGCACACTAATGTGGGAAACATTTTAGCAGAGAGGAATTTTGGGGGTACCTCTCCCACTCACCTCCTTCTGCTCCTGGCCCAGTTCTATTATACACCTTTATGTCTGGGAACTGCGATGACAGCGTGTAGCTCATAGCCTCAAAGATCCATGCACATCAGTCACAACTTCCATCCTTTTTAAACTACTTTTTATTTCCTGAATATTTACTGGAAAGTGTCGTTGCTTGAACTGAGGAGATGAGAAAAAGAGGGTAAAATTGTAGAAGAAATGTACTATACAAACCCACCACACAATTTTAAAAATTGCTATTATCTAATTGTAGCAGTCAGTCCCAAACCAGGTCACAGAATTTTCAGTCACAACATTGCCCACTGAGATAGAAAATGATCGTATTTGTGCATCTTCCCTTTTGTGGTTGGGCTAGTTAGATGTTATATTCTCCCCACTTGGGCCAGATTTCTTCAGGAGGTGCTTTCTTTCCAGCTTCTTCTTTCATTATCTTCCCACTAAAGGAGAAGAATTCTCCTGGAAGTCGGTAGAGGAGATATGCCCCACTGTGTGCGTTCATACAATAGACATTATTTGCAGATAACAAAAACTACATGAAAGGAGAAATTCCTAGTGATTTGCTGGGTTAAGCTGTATCACCACTGATGAAGACCTGGATAATTATTTTCCCAATCTTCTTAGTCAGTAAGACAAACCACAATGTGGTGGTCCCTTTTATAAAAAGCAACAGTATTGATTTTTTAATTTGATAATCAATGAAAGCTAGCATCAAAATCCTTCTTTGTTAGAAAATATACGTGGGGTTTATCCACCCCCTCTAGTGAATGAATTTCTTTTCAAAGCATTTTTAAGACTATTCTCTTCTCTATAAGCCTGCAAGCCACCTCTTTCAGGGAAAATGCTTTTGATTCAAGAAGAGTCTCAGGCCGATTGCCTTTAGCTGGGCATTGTCCACGTGGTACTTATTTTGCAGCAGTGTTTAAATCTGTGCTTTTAAAAAATAGACTGTAGTTAGAGCTCCTAAGTTGTCCAGTCTAAAATGTCCTCTGAAATGTTCCAAAAATGTCCCTCATTCTTTTCAGAGGATGTATCATTTTGTCAGTCTTTCTTGTGTAGCTGGAGCAAATTCTAGCTGGAACATGACAGGTATAAATTGACCTAGCTATTATTGTGCCCCTTAGTGTTAAAGTGACTTCAGCAACAAATGGGAATTTGGGTCAGATGGCCTCTCAAAGCTAAGCTCATAGTAAGAGCAGGAAAGATCCCTAAAACGATCTTACTACCTCTTCCCATCCGTGGTATGATCAGACCCTTTTACAGAATTTTTGGTGGTATTTACATCCCAGGAACTCTCTAACCCTGGGAGAAGAGTTATAACATTGTTTATTATGACATAGATTTGGACATGCCATGCATTGCTCACATTATGTCTCTGAGAAAAATAACTCTTTAAACTAAATCCCTTGCAGTAAGTGTCATGGAATTTTTTACATGGGGCAAGGAGAACAATACATCAAGACCCCTTGTATTACTCCTCCTCCACCTAATTCCGTAGTATGAAAGTGGACCACCACTGGTCAATTTATATTAAGCATCACCCTCCCTCAATTATTCATTCCTCCTTTCAATTCAAATGCTTTGGGGAAGAGTCATGCATGAATTACTTGTCTTATTATTGGCAAATCAGAAACACAGTTGCAGGACTTGAAAGTACAAAGCCTTCAATATAGTTATCTGTGTCCAAGTACCAGATAGATTTATGAATGGAAAAATGTATATTTTTGTGGATAAGTAAATTAGATCTAGGGAAGAGCTTCTCAACCTTGACACTAGCGGAATAGATAACTCTTTGTTGTGTGGAGCTGCCCTGTGCATTGTGGGATGATTAGCAACATCACTGATGTCTACCTACTAGACTAGATCTCATCAGCACCTCAAATTGTGACATCCAAAAATATTTCCATACATTGCCAAATTACCCCCTTTTCCACCGGCAAACTGGTTGAGAGCAAAGCACAGTTAGGATCAACATAAGGAAGAGTTCTTAGAAATGAAATAGAATAACCTGGAAGGAAAGGGGTAGGAAGTAATTCCTCGGTCACTGTAGTTATTCAAACAAAAGCTGTCCTATTATTGAGGAAATTGAAGCAACATATCGGTGTTTGAACTACAGATGTTCCTTGACTTATGATGGAGTTACATCTTGATAAACTATCATAAACTGAAAATATTGTAATTCGAAAATGCATTTAATACACCTAACCTACCAAACACCATAGCTTCATGGAGCCTACCTTAAACATGCTCAGAACACTTACAGTAGCCTACAGTTGGGCAAAATCATCTCGGTGCCGCTGTCTAACATCATGAGAAAGTATCATACTGTGTATGGCTAGGCCTGGAAAAGCTCAACATTTAAGGAACAGATTATACTGAATGGGTATGGTTGTAAGTCAAACCATTGTAAGTTGGGGATCATCTGTACATGGTATTTAAGGTCACGTTAATTTTTTAAAAAATATATTCTTTCATTTCAGAGAGGGAGAGGGAGAGATAGAAACACCAATGATAAGAAGGAATCATTGATTGGCTGCCTCCTACACACCCCACACTGGGGATCGAGCCCACAACTTGGGCATGTACCCTGACAGGGAATCAAACCATGACCTCCTGGTTCATAGGTCTACACTCAACCGTTGAGTCACACTGGCCGGGCAGGGCACTTGTTAATTTTAAAATTATATGTTGCTCAACCAAAATACTCTACTATTAGGATATGAGTGATTTCAAAGGAAGTACCTAAAACATGAAGCAAATAAATAATAGGCTCTTTTCCATCAGAATAACTTTGAAGAAGTCTAGTCAACTGTTGTTTCACTTGATTATGGTAGTATTTTTGTGAACTGGGTGAATCTAGCATCTCAATTATTTACATATTACAACTGGACACTCAAAAAATCATTTTTCATCAAAAAATAAGCATTTATTAAACATATTTTTAGGTAGAGCAGAACACTATTGTGCAGAGTCTGGGTAACAGGAGGAAAAGAGAATGTAAAATACAATTTTTAAATAGTAGACATCTTATGAGCCCCTGAGATATGTATAAGCAAATTGGAAACTATATCAAATCCATACATAAAACAGGTGAAAGTATAGAACCTGAGTATCAATTAGCAACCTAAGTACCAGGAGACCACAGAGAATAACAGAATGAGCAGAAGGGAATGGAGTTGAACAGGAAAAAGACAGATCTGTACAAATAGAAAACCTGCCTTTGAAGTCTTCCTGGAAAGTTGCTTTCTCATGGTCTACTGGATAGCATCTACATATTTTTTCATAAAAGAAAGAACACAATGTTTCTTCCTACTGGAATGCAATGTTCTTTAGCTGTTTGTAGGCCTTGCCAAATCCCTTTCTCCTTTAGTTCCCAGCTCAAACCCTATCCCTTTTGAAAAATCTTTCCCAAGCTCCCACTACATAAACAAACACTTCAACTACTATCTTATTAAATAAAATTATTCATTTGCACATCTATTTTCCCACTATACTGTAAGCTACTTAAGTAGCTTAGAAACCACATCTTTTTTGTCTTTGTATTGAGGGCACCTAAAATAATGCTCTTCCACATTGAGAGTAAAGGCTTTTTGAACGAATTGAATTAATAGAATGATAACCTAAAATATTTCCAGAGGCTGAAAATCCCTAAACGAATCTTGGATTGGGCAATCACAACCATGATCTGCTTATTCTACATCGGTCTGGATAATTCACAAATGAAAATCAGCATTTTCTACAATGGCAAACTCGGTTTGATTCCAAAGACAGATGATGTAGCAAAGTGATAAAAGCCCCTTGATCTTTCTTGCCTCTACTGTCTACACGTGTGCCACAAAAGATGCCTCGATTTGAGAGCATCTCTAAGGCTTCTACGCCATTTACCCTTAGACTAACTATCCAGAGAAGACCACCCAAAGCTCAATACAACTGGGCACCCAGGACAATTTCAGATAAGGCTAGAGCTCCGTCCGGATTTGAGAGCATCTCTAAGGCTTCTACGCCATTTACCCTTAGACTAACTATCCAGAGAAGACCACCCAAAGCTCAATACAACTGGGCACCCAGGACCATCTCAGAGAAGGCTAGAGCTCCATCCGTCCTCTAATCTAGCTCAGTACGGTCTCTCCATATAAAGAATACAAAGAATGCTGACCATGTCAGATCCTCTGCTAGCAGGAAACACAAAGGAGAAGGAAGCCTCATCCTGTCCTTAAGAAAACCAGAGTGACAGCACTAGAAATCCATTTACTAGTCTATCTTTAGCATTTCTATCATTGGAAATGTAAAAATGATAGTTCCATTTAGTGAGTTTAATATCACAAATATAACAATCAAAGCACAGATATTTTACAACTACACATTTATTAGTGTGACTTTCTTGAAAAATTTCAGCTCAGTGATCTTACTAGGATTTATTTAACCCTCCATGGCCTCTCTTCTCATGTCTAAGATGGAAATATTAGTAGTATCTCTCTTCCTGGGTTATTGTGGGAATTAAGTAAGAAAATACATGAAAAGCAGTAAAAATCATGTTTTATGATAATGAGCATTGAACATTTTAGATTTTACTAAATATTATCTGTTAGCTTTTTTAAAAATGTTTTTATCTTTATTGTTGATACTATTATAGATGTCCTCCCCCCAGTTTCCCCCTATTGCCTGCCTCCACCTGGTTCCTGCCCCCAAGCTTCACCACATTATAGTCCAGTGATGGCAAACCTTTTGAGCTCAGTGTGTCAGCATTTTGAAAAACCCTAACTTAACTCTGGTGCCGTGTCACCTATAGAAATTTTTTGATATTTGCAACCATAGTAAAACAAAGATTTATATTTTTGATATTTATTTTATATATTGAAATGCCATTTAACAAAGAAAAATCAACCAAAAAAATGAGTTCGCGTGTCACCTCTGAAACGCGTGTCATAGGTTCGCCATCACTGCTATAGTCTGTGACCATGAACTATGCATATAAATTCTTTGGTTAATGTCTTTGCATCCACCCCCTTCCCAGTTCCAAGAGGAATTGAGGCTCATAAAGGTTAAGTACCAAGTTCAACTTTCTACCACTTTATAAGTAATTGAATCAACATTAAAATCCAGATAGCTTGCCTCCCACACTGCTATCCTAATCACCCCTTCACATAATCTAAGCTTCAGAAAACTCTGACTCCAAAGTTATCTCAGACAGAATCTTTTTGTTTATTTCCTTCCCAGACTTTTCATTCTCAGGCATTCTCCCAAAGCTGATCATTTTGAAACCTCCCTCCATGGCACCTGCTTGCCCTCCTCCAAAAAAGGGCAATGCTTCTCAGGGACTTCATCACAGGGAAAGAGACAATAGCAACAGCAATTTGAAAATGCTTTCAATGACATTGTTTCATTGTAGAAATTTTTAATCAGGGGTAATTATCTAAGGTGCACTCACTACTCTTTCCTTTCCTTTGTCAATTCATTGCTTAATTTCCCTTCTGTCATGTGTTTATTTGGAAATTAGTCTTGTGAAAAACAATAGGTTACCATTAGGACCACTGTCCACAGTGCAATAAAATGGCCCAGCACTGAGAATCAGCTTCTATTGTGGCCACATATCTATGATTGCAGGTCATGGTATTTACACATCCCTGAAATATCAACACGTATCTTAGACTATGACTATAGATTACTCAGCAAGCTCATTGAAATTGGACTCCTGACACTTTTAGTTAAACCTAAGATTTTGCTTTAACAACACCAAGTTCTCTTTCCAAATTACCATTAAATATGTGCCTTTTTAATGGTTCAATAGGACAAGGCTCAGTATTTCTATATGGAAAGAGCCAACACTTAGCAGTTGATAACAAAGTCCATCGATTTGATGTAATAGAAGAGCTTTTACTGCTCTATGAAAAATGCAGTTGAAAGTTTACAGAACAGTTTTCTAATTAGTGGACTTTGAAAATTTAAGAATAGTGTTCCAGAAACACCTGCAGCTAAACTCAAGTAAACGTTGATACTCCAGGTGGTACATCAGTGGGACTTTGAACACTAAATTGTGGTGGCGCTATTTTTGACATCACCACCTGGTAGATTATGAAAATCCCTCTGTTACTAGTGACAAAGTCCTGATTCTTGCCATAGGGGAGAATACAATAACAGCAACACCTTCCAAAATCACATTCCAAATATAGACTAGATTTCCTTGCCAAGTGGTCAGAATGGCAAAGCATCTGAGACATTTGCCATCACTTGAGAGGGTTAAAAGTCTGGGGCATGCATCCCAGGGACTAGTTGGTTTCTCCCAGGCCCAGGGCCTCCAGTTTGGGTAGCTGCCATTAGGCTCACAACATGGCCTCATAGAATGCAAATCAGGCAATTAAGTGTTCCTAATGGGAAAAACAGATGTGACTGAACACATACTCTATCATTTGTTTAGAATGCTTATGTAAAAAAGCAAGTTTCATAAAAATAAAAGCTACATATATGCTTTTAAGTAATATTATTTACACAAAATTTAAAGAAATTCAACAGTAAGTATAGGTTGACTTTCAACTGATATCAATGGCTATTTAGCAGACTCTCAGCTTTTGTTTCTATGTTAAAGAAAGTCTTTATGTTATCTTTTATGAGCTAATTCCAGAAATTTAAAAGCTCTTTAGCTTTCCTACAGTCTCCAACAACCAATATCATTTATGACCTACTTTTTTTGAAGGATTCAAGGTAACCTGTAGTGACACAAACAGGACAAATTAAGTACTGAGCAATTACTATCAATCAAATAAATGGTTTTAAGTGGACGCAATTTTTCTTTAAACCTCTAATCTTGACCTTTCTATTATTAATGTATTCATTGCTTTTCAGATTACATGATCCCTGACCTTCAAGAACTCACAGCCTAAGTCAGAATGAGTATTTTGTCCATTTGATTACCCTTTCCTAACCCTTTCTTTTCAAGTTGGATGTCATCCATGGTAGTCTTTTTAAAACATAACTTTGGTCATGTCATTTCCTTAATTTAAAAATTTTAATGTCAATTTACCCCTTAAAGCATAAAGTTCAAAATCTTTAGCATAGCATAGAAAATACTTAGCAATCTAGCCACAGTCCCTCTATTCTTTCTTACTCTACCCATCCCTACAAGGCACTGGGTACTCAGGTAATACTGAACTTTCTGATACTACAAAAGCCAATGTGCTTTCCCCCACTTCTGTCTTTGTGTTCTTCCTTCTGCCTAAAAACATTCTTTTCCCTTTCTCTGCCTGGCGAACTTTCCCTTATTCTTCAAGATCAAGCCTAAATGTCACCTCTACATGGTAGCCTGTCATGACTCACCTGAGTGTAATTAGTTGCTCCTTCACTCATGTGTTTGTATAAGTATGTATACATATATCTCAAAACTTAATCCTCATTATGTTTCTTTGTCTCCTACCAGACTATAACTTTCTGGAAGACAGTGGAGGTATATTACTCATCTTAGAACCGAAATTTTAGAATAGTGGCTTGTATAATTGGCATCAATCAAGGTTTGTTGAATGAATAAACATTATTCATCATCTCTATCACTTTATCACTTTCTGAGCATTTACTATGTGCCAGCCAGTGGGCTAAGTACTTCACATGTGTTATCTTTAATCCTTACTTATAACCTCATAAGGCAGACTACTGGTATTCCCTTTTTCCAGATCAAGAAACTGAAGCTTCAGAAATTAAAATAACTTCCCTAAATTCACAAAGGTGGTGAGAGAAGGAACTGGGTTTTCAATGTTGGTCTGTTTGATTTCAATCCTGTGCATTGGGCCACTACACTATTTGCCTTTGTATCTGACAACTCTGTTGAACTAATGAACAGTTAACAGGAAAACCAGGAATAACACAGTTCTATTTGCTAAATAAGATGGTATATACCCCTCTGCCCTAATGATTACCACAGACTCTCAGAAGTAAATAATCATCTTTTTAAAGAAATTAGCCTACAGCCCTCAGCTTCCCTCGGGCATACCCAATAGCTTTTGGCCTTTGGTTAATAGGCAACAAGAACTGGAATACTCTTTTTCATTGATAAGGCTTTATTTGTCATATTATTGTGATGCAAGTGACTTCAAGGACCGCAGGAAAATGTGGGTAGTTCAACCTGTGGCTCTGTTAAATCCTCAGAAGACACTATCAAAAATCAACATGCAGGGCGCTGACTGAAGGACATGGTCCTGCGAGGTCTATTGGTATCAGGTCACCCTGGGAGTCATGCTTTTGCCATGTGTTGCTGGCAAAGACCAATGCACTCTGGAACCATTGTTAGGGACTAGAATCCAAACCAATTCAGATCCATGATTTCTCTTGAAAATTAATTCATGGGGTAAGAAAGGTGCAAAAAGCAGATGCAGACTGATATAGTGGGCAAAATGCCTTCCTGTTCCTCTTGAAAGTACCTGCTAAGTGGGTGGAGGAAAAAAGTTATTCCTTAGATAGTGCCTTGTTAGTAAGGGAGCAAGACAGACACTTATCAAGTGTGGAGTGGCACTGTCATGATGAGAAACCCTACATGTCTCCTAAAAAAGTGTGGCTCGGGGAGTCCTCTGTGGTCTGCATATCATTTAAGCTCAGCAATGATCCATGAGAATGACAAAATAGATAACCTTGATCTTAATAAGGCTCTTAGCCACAAATAAAAGGCAAAACCACAGGTGTTGGCTGCAATGATTTCAGGAGATTTGGGGATAGAAAGTGGGGTTACTTTGAGCCATGCTTGAAAGTTTCTGCCATGATTAAGGAGCCCTTTGTATGGAATACCCAGGCAAAATCATCACAACCAAGTCATGCTGTTGAATGGGAATGGCAATATGAATCTTTCACTGGAGTATTTAGGGGCCCATGGAATAAGAATCAGTGACTTTTGCAGATTTTACTGAATAAACTGGCATTTACTACACTCCATTGTACAATTTCCTAAATCCAGATTAATCTCTGGCCTTCAGACACTGGCTCCAGTCAATCCCTTTCATGCCAAGAAAAAAAAAAGATGTGCTAATCTTTTAATCTTTTTTGAAATAACAAGAAGATTGGCGTACTTTATAGGCAGATAACTCATGTGATGTGAACAGCTTGAATTCTTCAGGCAGTTTCTCAACTATATACTACCTACCCATTTAAAATCCAAGCCAATCTGGGATGTTGCATGGCTAATAGTGCAACTCGATCAATCTGAATAGGAGAGTCAGTGTGGGCTTTAAAGATCACAACTTTGAGAACTTGCTTTATGTAATAACCTGGGTTATCAGGTAGCAGATGGTTCGAAGTGCAGCACTCAGCAGTTCCCTTCCAGGCTTATATATAAGCATTTAATTAAAAGAATGGAACAAAGCATTCAGCACCTCATATGTGATAAAAACCACTGAAGGGTTAGGCTTATTTTTAGAAACCAGCCCAAAAAAATATGTGAACAGCACAGAATGCTAAGGTAAACACATGGAAGTGATCATTGTGTCTCCTGATTCCCAGGACAGCAGAACAGCAATGGGGGTTTTTTGTGGTTGTTTTTTTATTGTATATGTATAGTTTAGCTCTGTAGATAGCACATTTGGAAAGTAAGAACTTGATGCCTCTTTACCATCTGGAATTTTTTGTAACTCAGCATAAAAACCAGTGACTGTTTGTTATTCCCCTTAAAGTATTAGCCCAGCCTCAGAAGTCGAAGGCAAGGAAAGTTCTGAAACGAATCCTCAAGCTGGACAATCACTATAGTGGGAAACATTTCTACTAGACTCTAAACTTTCATACTCTTTTTTGTCTTCTGTTGAAAAAAAAAGTTTGAAATTGTGTCACCAGAGAAGGCACAAAGCTCATGTTTGAAATGGGAACATCATGAATATCCTAAATGGGAAGAGTGGCCACAGGACTGACTATGATGCTCAGAAATGACTCTGAAATTTCCAGTCCCTAGTCCCTTTTTCATAACATCAAAGAATACTAGATTATCTGAGCTCTTTCCCATAGTTCATACTCTTTTGGCCCCCTTGATCAGAGAATCATTGAAATGAAGCATGACACCTGAAATTCTAAAGAGTCCCATGACTTGCTAAAAAAATGTCAGGAGAAGTAAAACTCCCAAATAAACTGGTCTTTCACCCAAAATTCTCAACAATAAATAAGGATGGTTCGGATGCCTACAGTAGCATCACTCCACAATCAGCTATTGATTATGGGAAAGATAATGTTTTAGACATTGCTAAGAAAGAGTTATAAGTGAGCAACTGATCTGAGCTCTGAGTGTTTGGCTGCTTATGTGTCTTGCACACAATTCATTTGTCTCCAGAAAAGCCTTACCTTACCAGTTGACCTTATTAGTGGCTCATTTGGTGAAGCCTGCCTTAGGTATAAGTTTACATGACTCCTTCTTTAGGTTTATGTGATTTGAGGATTAAGGTTTCATGAATAAGGCTTTTAGTTTGTTTTCCTTAGAACAAAAAGGCAGTTTTCTAGCCTAAAGGGGATTGGCTCAATGGCCAGTTAGTATAATATTGACTTCCTTTTGTCTATACCTAGATAGTTACACAGAGATAATTTAGAGAAATTGATTTTAATGGTATTAAAACCTTTGTGCCAGATTCCTAAAGTTCTGAGTCAATTACTTGTCTTATATATCCTCTTATTTTGATGAAAATTGACTATAAGTAATGAGGGATATAAGGGTGTCCCAAAATTCACGCAAGAAGTAATTTTGATAGAAAACACAGGTTTATAATTATAAATTGTAAAGTTTTTATTGATTCATAAAGTATATCGTATATGGTTATGTATGGAATAGCATATCGGGTAAATGGATTATCATGTCACAATAGCAAGCACCATTAACTGTTACTGCCTAAGCAGCCGCATTTTTGAAGAAGAATGGTCTGATGATGCCTCCAGCCCAAAATCCACACCAAACAGTGACACGTTGTGGATGCATTTGTTTCTCAACAATCACTCGTGGATTTTCTGAACCCCAAATGCGACAATTTTGTCGATTAACCAAGCCATCAAGATGAAAATGAGCCTCATCAAAATTCAGCCACATTTATGCAAAATGGTCATGGAAAATTTCAACAAAAGAGTGTGTATGTGCCAGCAAAGTGTGGAGGCTATTTCATACATAACCTGCTATTCCATACATAACCCTATACTGTATATTTTGTGAATGAATAAAAAATTTACAATTTTTATTTATAAACCTGTGTTTTCTATCAAAATTACTTCTTGCGTGAATTTTGGGACACCCTTATATATTGCACAGGAAATTGTTTATCAGTAGTGTTTGAGAGTAGCTTTATATTGCTTGCTGGTGGTCAGCTATTTCCACAGAAACCTACCCTTGTAATTAGAAAAAGTTACATGATAAGCAGGAAACTACAGATTCATGTACCAACTCATTCATTTAACAAACATTATGTAGCACCACTATACTCTGCAAGACATTAAGGAAATATGGGGTTAAAAATACACATTTCCTATCCTTAAAAGCTTTCATTCCAGTAGAGGAATCTGTGAATAATGTAGAAATCACCATATACTTTGATTAGAGTCATGTAGGAAATATATGAAGGAATGAAAGGGTTGCAGAGAATGGGCACACAATTCAGCCTGAAGTGAGGTGTCAAAAAGATTTCCCAGAAAAGGAGCCCTTGAATGGATTAGCTGAACAGACAGGTGGTAAATGTCACTTAAGCAGGATCCACATGTGCAAAGGCCTGTACATTTGAGAACATAGTAAACTGAAGAAACTAGATAGACTTGAGTTCATTTGGAAGGGAAAATGGTGGCAGATGGTCAATAATATGTAAGTAACATTCATGTATTGGACAATGATTGCACGTGAAGACCATCCTACTATACCATACAACTGCAGAAGGTGGAAAAAGACAAAACTATTAATTTTATATCATAGTATCTACTGGAATATCTAAGAGTTACCTAGCCAAGAACAGCATCCTAGCATTTCTTCTTGAGCAAAAAAAAGAAAAAAAAAGTTAATACATTTGTCATATGATAGGCTACAGTGAAAACATTGTAATATCTAGTCCTGGATAAATTCAAACCATCCAGAAAATGGAAATTCCAAGGTGTTTAAACATTAAATATAAAACTCTAGTACAGGCCACATGTGCAAAGGGCTTCTGCTAAGCCTGCCTGCAGTCTCTCAAGCCCTAGAAATAAGAGGTTCTGCCATAAGGTCATTGTGTTTTTCACATAAATCATAAAGCCAAATCTGATCATGATATGTATAGCTTGAAGCTTTCAACCTTTCAGTTGAAATTTCCCCTGAATTCTTAGACAACTCTTGTTATCTCTGTATATGGTCATTCAGTAAACAAATGTTTATGAAACCACTATAAAGTATAAACTGACAATGAAAAAGTACATATTTAATAAGAAGGAACGCTTGCTTATGGTTCTCAAATCAAGGAACTCATGTCTTTAGAAATAAAAAAGGAAAAAAGAATATTATAACTTGAAATATGTCACTACATTGTAGTGCGAGGAATCACATATGGCAGAGGTTAAGAGCATGGATTGCAAAATTGATTGAATTAGTGTGGGAAGTTGAGCATAGTATCAAAATGCCTGGGATCAAATCCTGTCTTTACCACATATGTGCTCTTCAGCAAGATTTCTAGGTGCTCAATCTAACATGAGATAATTGTAGTTTCTACTTCATAAGATTGTAATGGGGTTAAAGGAGATAATGCATCTTCAACAGTTGGATCTAAATTGGAATCTAAAGGAAGCAAACCACTTAATAATCCCCCTTTGACTTTAGCACCCCCCTTGACTTTGCATCTGTACCCTCATTTTCTATTAGTTGTTTTTTTTTATACTTTCTTCACTTTTGTAATTTTAACTTAAACCCAGAAACATATCTCTTCCTAATGTAATATCACCTTATTGCCAGAGAGGGAGACAAGTCCTTTGGAAAAATCAAGAGACTGGGTTTAATTTTTGCTTTTCACTTGTTGGTTGTGTAAATTTTAGAAAGTCACTTCACCCGGTGAACTTCGGTTTCCTCTCCTATAAAGCAAAAGGCTTATATTATCGCCATGGCTCTTCCAGCTCTAAAATGTAAAGATCTTTTTTTTTCCAGTCATTGATATAAATTTAATCTTACTTGACCATCTCATACAGACTTTCTTCTAAGCTGTTCTCTTTTAATATATTTAACTTTGTCATCTATTTCCTGTCACTTTTCCTTTTCCACAAAAATCCAAATAATGTCATCAATACTTTGTGGAAGTCATGGTCCTCCATGGCTACCACTCTTCCCTGAATGGTTCAACTAACATTGAAAAGATTCTAGTGGAATTGACTCTTAGTGAACCTGTGCTAATTCTTGGTACTCGCCTTGTTCAGTTCTAAGTAACTCTATTCTAGAAAGTTACCAAAGTATGTCGTACTTACTAATTTATATTTATTCTTGACTTATAGTTCCTTGCTCCTCCCTTTGTACCCCCTGACTGTTCTCCCATTATTGATTTATCAAAGATTATTGATTACATAATTCAATGTGATTTCTTTCAGAACTCTGAACTGGAGGCAAACTCAATTACTATGAGTATGAGCTTTCTTTTGCTCTTATTTCCTACTTTGATGTGAGATAACTTTTTCACATTATTGTATTACTATTTTCAGGTTAGGAAACATTCTTATTGAGGAGAATGAAGAAGCAAGAGGGATTAGGCAGGTGTCTTCCTTTTACTCACCTAGAACCAACTTCTCCACCCAGTGTTTCTCTCTTCCCACCACATCTTCATCTAAAACATAATTTAAACTCAAAACAGTAACAATGAGAAAAACCACTTTGCTCCATTTTCACATTCTGCTTCAGTCTTCCTAGTTCTCACAGGTTCATGCCAATCTTTCATGTTGTCCATGGAGATGCCCAAGGACTGAACATACCAACAACACCCATCCCTTGTTCACTAGTTCTTTTAACACTCAAATCCCCCAGTGCACCCTTGCAACCCTGTGGGTTCTTTGAAGATCTTGTCTTTTCTGTCTTGTTGAAACTACTCTGTATTGTCAGAATTATTTTTTTAAGTCTTCCTATTTCTCTTAACCTTTTTAGAGATTCTATCTATAAGCAGTTATCTCTACATTTAAAGCATTTTTGTCTAAAGCATATATACCTAGACCATGTTTTTTCTTCCTCCACTCCTACTAATATTCTAATTGGGTAACTTTCTTCCAAATTTCACATTACTTCCCCATCCTAAAATGGTTCTTATTTTAAAAATGATGTCCAGTGTAGGAGTTCCCCTTATTCTCCTTTTTTTTCTCAGAGAAACCATATGGCCAGTACAGCAAGTCAGGAATATTTCAGATGCCCAGTTTTGGGACAAAGGAGACAGAAAACATCCAGCTAACAACTATCTGAACATCCCCAAACTCTAGTTTTAAGTTTTATGCTAAAAAGAAAGTTCCTGCTCATAGCAAGCAGGCAATTCCTTGTGCATACCATATTGCTTTGGTTCCTCTCTCCTGTTCTTCCAACCTCAGTGTCTTTCTGAGCTTCAAACTTCAGATTCATAGTCACAGAGGAGAGGGTAGACAGGAATTTGTGAGAGAATGACCAAGGTACTCAAAGTGAAAAGATCTGCTTCTAAATCTTGATTTTTGTCCCCACTTTTTAATCTATCATAAAAGTCCATTGTGAGTATTAAAGGAGAACACACACACACACACACACACACATTGTGGTTTTACAATAGAATAAATACCTTTTTTAAAATACATAATCTAAGCCATAAATTTTAGTACTCTCTAGAAATCAAGTTAGGGTGGGTGAGGGGGAAAAAGAAGGAAGATTTATAACCTGATGACTTCTGTGGTGATTACTTTTTACATTAGGCATTTTTACTCTTATAATCCAAGGAACTTAATTTTAAAAGTAACAGCTCACCATGATAAAAGCAGTTCAACACTTTGCTCTATGATTCAATATAGGTGATACAATTGAGATTATGCTTACGTCCTTATTAGTGTTCCATTCTTATGTTTCAGCTCACTGAACATGCCTCCTTTGCCTACAGTAGGTGGTAGTCTCCTTTTGAGATTATGCTTACGTCCTTATTAGTGTTCCATTCTCATGTTTCAGTTCACTGAACACGCCTCCTTTGCCTACAGTAGGTGCTAGACTCCTTATGAGAGAGAGAGAGAGAGAGAGAGAGAGAGAGACTCTTTAAAATGATAGCAACAACTACAATTTTATCCTAACCCACCACCCTCCAAAATGCTACAGCTCACTGTGCCCCTTCCCCATGTAGAGAACCTTCATCATATTGCCAGTATTGCATGCCTAGTTCATCCTCTTGTACAGTCTGCCTTGCTTGTAAAATATCCTGAGATATCCTGGAGAGGTAGGCATGAAGCCACAGGATCCTATCAGCCAAAAGACATGAGCTATTTTCTTAAGCAGCTTCTCATTACTTGTTCCCTTGGAAGAACAGTTTCAGCAGTTTAGGATCCTTTCACTGTGGTTCCTAGTTGCCAGACTATGTCTTCGGGCATTTTTCAGGTGCTTTCATTCTCTGCCTCCCTGAGGGGTTCAAGTCCTGATGAATATAACTTGAAGATGAGAAACTGTAGCATCAAGACGAGATGGCCTCTCCAGTGCTAACCAGGAACTCCATAATCAAGCAAAGCCTCTGCACAGACTCTTATCACCATTCCCACACAGTAGTACATAAACCCAAAGGAAGCCAGGTACTCAGTGTAGAGGTATTGACAGTACTGGCTCAGTGCCATCTCAATCATCTCAATCAGGCTGAGAAAACAAGCCACGTTCCTATGTCTAAATGAATCACTATAGGCCAGGGTCTCCTGATCCTGAGGCAAGAAGAAATAAATGTTATACTAGTCTTCATCCACCCACCCATCCACTGGCTTCTATTCCCCCAATTTTGCTCATCTCCTAAAATGTTTTTTAAAGTCTTTACCAAATGCAAAAATGCAGGAAATATTTGGTTCTTAAGTGTGCATTATGCTGCATGCTAAGTACTAGATTTTCTAACTGTTCTATTTGTAGTTAAGTAAGAGGTACCCAGATTTGAAAAGATACAGAAAACATTTGTGGTAGCTCCGGGCTATGTCGGAAGTATTGGTTGTATAGCAGTCCCGATCTCTAAGAACATGCTGTGGGGCTGTGTGTGAACCTGCCAGGACTCAGATGATTAAGCAGGACTCAGAGGTCTGCTGTTTCACATTTTTTGTGCTTTTTGTTAACAGCTGCCTATTTCAAGCTGTGCTTCCTACATGTCAAATATCAACCTGAAACCATAATTTCTAGAAGGAAAATTTGAAAATACTCTATAAAGTATATAGGAATATTTAATATGGTTTCTGATTAAAGTCCACTTTGTATATTATGTAATTTAACTAAAGTCAGTATAGAGATAGACGTGTTTAGAATATGTGGGGTAGCCAGGAAAAATAA
>NW_005354726.1:150351-152484 GCF_000412655.1 Myotis brandtii | reverse complement strand
CTCTGTAGATATTTTAAAAATATATTTATGCAAATACTTTATTCATAAAATGCTTCTTGATAAGCTAACTTCACTTTCCTTTTTTATTCTATAATAAATAAAAATAGTGAAATATTATTGATAGGTGAATGATAAGAAATTTAAATCCTTCATTCAGAATAAGTTTTAAACATTTTGAAAGAGATGGTTCTTGACAAGATCCTCAATGTTTCTGTATTTGCTTTATAACCAAAATACTATAATGATAACATTTGTACGCTTTCCTTTCACATTGTTCAAATAGAAAGAAGTGTTTTAAAAGAAAATACTGGTCAAGTTCTTCAGAAGTTTAGAAAAGTATATGCCTAAAATTTGGGGTGGACCAAATAGAATTGATTTTTTTTTTTTACTTAACCTAGATAATAAATGTCTAATTTGAACTGTCCATGTGGCATACAGTTCCCAAATTAGGCTCTTTCAGAAACTGCCGTTTTTAGCAAAAGAGGGGGAAGTGAGAATTCGACAACATCCAGGCTGCAGCCAAACTGTCTAAAAACTGAATTTGGCCGAGTCACTGAAGCTCACTGTAGCTCATTGTTTGACCGAGTTTTAAGAGAACCCCACACATTTCAAACAAACACGCTGAGGACACCTGAACAAGAGTAATCCTAGTCCAGGGTCGAGCATAAAGTCTGGGGGGGCGGGGGGTACTCTCATTTTTCTACTATGTCCTTTCCCAAATCATACACTACCTGCTTGGAACCTGCTCCCTCATATCCAAAATGCAGTATCCAGAACCGCTCTGGCAAAGCTTCGGGAAAGGTTCAGTGATCTGGAGGGGACACAGGCGCTGGGTAAAGAGCCTGGTACTATCTGTTCTTTCTGTCCCTGGGTTTCTAAACCACCTGCTTCTCCTGGCTCCCTCCTCCAGGTGGCAAACCTGCTCAGGCTCTTCCAGATCCCTCAGATCAGCTACGCCTCCACCAGCGCCAAACTCAGCGACAAGTCCCGCTACGATTACTTCGCCAGGACCGTGCCGCCGGACTTCTACCAGGCCAAAGCCATGGCCGAGATCTTGCGTTTCTTCAACTGGACCTACGTGTCCACCGTGGCCTCGGAGGGCGACTACGGGGAGACGGGGATCGAGGCGTTCGAGCAGGAAGCCCGCCTGCGCAACATCTGCATCGCCACGGCCGAGAAGGTGGGGCGCTCCAACATCCGCAAGTCCTACGACAGCGTGATCCGCGAGCTGCTGCAGAAGCCCAACGCGCGCGTCGTGGTCCTCTTCAACGGCTGGGGCGCGCAGGAGAGCATCGTCAAGGGCAGCGAGCACGTGGCCTACGGCGCCATCACCCTGGAGCTGGCCTCGCAGCGGGTCCGCCCGTTTGATCGCTATTTCCAGAGCCTCAACCCCTACAACAACCACCGCAACCCCTGGTTCCGGGACTTCTGGGAGCAGAAGTTCCAGTGCAGCCTCCAGAACAAGAGCAACCACCGGCGCCCCTGCGACAAGCACCTGGCCATCAACAGCAGCAACTACGAGCAGGAATCCAAGATCATGTTTGTGGTGAACGCGGTCTACGCCATGGCCCACGCGCTGCACAAAATGCAACGCACCCTCTGCCCCAACACCACCAAGCTGTGCGACGCTATGAAGATCCTGGACGGGAAGAAGCTGTACAAGGATTACTTGCTGAAAATCAACTTCACAGGTAAGCAAGGAGCCTTGCCTCATCATCTAGGGTGCAAGCAGGGATGTCCAGCAGGAAGCAGATACCTCCACCCAGAAATGGTTTCCCAGCCACAGCAAGGGTTTAAACTGTTAAACAGACATGGTGAGATGCAATACGAGGGCTCTTTGATGTTCTTTCTTACTGTTTAGTGAATGTCTTGGCTGGGACCCTATGTGACATCGAAAGGCCCCCTAGGCAGGGCTGCTTGTGGTAGCTGCCGGATGCGGGCTATGCTACATTCGCTCTCTTGCTTGTTGTTCGCTGTAAAATGTGACAACCCGGATCAGGGCATTTAATCTTCCTTAGCAGAACTGACAGCTCCCTAAGGAACATGAACTTCCAAGGCTTCCTTGTGGGTGATTTGAGCAAAAGAACCTCATAACTTTCACTGTAGGTGAGAGAGAAACACACACTCTTTTCC
>NW_005354726.1:143091-150327 GCF_000412655.1 Myotis brandtii | reverse complement strand
GGGGGGGGGGGGGAGCGGGTGAAGGGGGATGAGGGAAAGTTACTCAGACCATGGAGATTTCCAGGCATTTGAGGTTATTTCTTCTGCTATATAGAAACATTTCCATGTCGGCATTCAGAATTGTGGCTTTTCTTAAATTATGTTATGAAATGAAACTTTTTTCTGGGAGCCTGAGTATAAGCAAGTTGAAGACTGATGGAAGTCATTCTGATACAGTAGTGAACATGCAAAAGTGTATTTAAAGTGGGTTTTGCTGCCTCTCTGTTTATGTCTAACTATTTCTAAATATAACATTGCATTTTTATGCATAACTAACATATAAGAAGCACAAAATCTTTAGGGTACCATTCTCTACTAAGATGCAAGTAATATTAGTGCATTAAAGTACTGGTTCTGGGGACTTTAGCTTAATTCTAAATGATTAAATGGTATGTAATATTAGTGGGCACAAAAGATTTTTATGTCAAAAATATTACAATGATAAAATGTTTTCAATTTGCCTAAATTGCTAATAATGTTCATTGGCACTGAGGTATCATTCTAGTCTGCACAGTCTGTTTCAATTAATTTATCATTTAAGACAGGAAAGTGTATATGCTCAAATCATACCACCATTGGAGCAAGAGGCAATTCTCAGATCTCCCTTCTAGGTGATCACTCAGAAGTCAAATGGTCTGAAAAATCACTGGTAATACTAAGAGAGGATCCCATGACTATTGTTTCCTATTTTAGAATTCTAATCCCTAAACCAGCCTTGAAGACAATTACAAAAATGACCAGCCTTCATTCTTGCACATCTTTTCTTCATTTTACCCACAGGGAGCCAAAAGTAGCAGAAATCAATTATGTCAATATTCCTTCCTACCCATCTGACAGATACCATCTCTTAATATTAGAATGACTTTTGTAGGTGGTAAACATGAAAACCTTTTCTGTGCTCTGTATTCCCACATTTGTTTCTATCTCAGAGTAACAGGTAAGTTCCCACTGACATCTCCAGAAAATAAGAATGAACCATAGAGTCATTAAAAAAGGATATCTTTACCCTAAATATAAATGAACTCTCGGGTATCTATAAATCATATCTACAATGCACTTAATTCTTAAGGATGAATAAGATAAGCATCCTTCTTTCCCTTTCTGACTGCCTTGGAGTAATCACTTATCTTTATTCACCATGTGCATCAATTAATTTTGTTATTCTACTTCATTCCTTACTCCTGAGCATGCAAATATATCTACTCATCAAAAGCTCATATAAAGAGAACTCTTAAATTTCAGGGAGCCTTTGGAAGGTGTTTTATGTAACCAAAATATTTCTCTTCATTCCCTGACTGTTTGAGTCTAAAATGTTAAAGAAAAATAGAGAAATAAGGCCATTATTTGGATTTTTAAAAAGTTGGTTTTGTGTGTTTGTTCATTTTGTTTTGGTCTGCTTTGTTCAATAACTGACTTTCATTCTACAATTTGGTTTGCTGTGCAGACCTGACCAGGAAGTGGTATTTCAGTTTTCTCAATTTGTCTGGCATTACCAGTCATTCTCCAACTCAGAAGAGAGTAGAAGGGTGGAAAACAGATTTAGGCCCTGACTGCATAGCTCAGTTGGTTAGAGCATCATCCCAATAATACTCCAAGGTTTCTCAAATCAATAAATAAAAATGAAAAAGAAACATTTAAACTACAGAAAAGAGTGGGAATTTAGTTCGGCCACCAGGTAAATATGAGGATTGGACAAGAAAATACATTACTATGGGAGGATACCAAGATGCTAAATTATCTAAACGTGTACATTAAAATGTCCTACAAGGCCCTACCTGATCTGCCCCTCCCTGACTCTTACTACTCTCCTGTCACCTCCTTTCACTCCCCCCCATTCTCATTTCATTTCAGCACCCTTGTTTCCAAATTTAGGGATTTTTCACTGACAGTTCTCTTTGCTCCTAATGTCTTTCCCCAGATACCTCCTATGGATAATTAATTCCCTTACTCCCTTCAAGCCTTTACATAAATGTTAGCTTCCCAATGAGGCCCACCTGGCAAACTTCTTAAAACTGCAATGTACTGAACCAACCCCCACCACAGGTGCCCCATTACCCTTTAACCTGCTCTACTTTTTTAACACCATGATTTTTTTCTCCTTTTCTTATACCACATCATTTATAATTTTCATGTTTATTCTGTATGATGTGATCTTCATGCTTGAATATAAACTCCATAAAAAAGGATCATTATCAGTTTTGTTCGCTGATGTATCCCAAGTATAATGGGCACTCAGCAAATATTTGTTGATTATGAATAGCACTCATATTTCCTTCTCTAGCTCCATTTCTAAATTGTGAGCTTTTCTTAAGGCAGAGAACGTTTCATCTCTGATCTCAAACACCCAACACAATTTCTGGGACAGAGTGGGTATTATGTAAATGTTTCCTGAATAAATAAAGAATGAGAAAAAACAATAAATAGATTTATAATATTATTATTTTTTGTGAAAATTTAATGTATGTGTTTTGTTTATTAACAAACTAGAGGCCTGGTGCACAAAATTCATGCATGGCAGGGGGCGGGGATCCTCAGCCGAGCTTGCACCTTCTCACAGTCCAGGACCCCTCGGGGGATGTATCAATGCACCAAGTGGCAGGTGGCCAGGGAGGAGCCCAAATCGGGACCAGGCGCCACGCCACTTGCGCTCATCCCGGCCTGCTGCACTTACTGCCACCACTCAGTAGTGCTGCTGTGCTCACCAGCCATGAGCCCAGCTTCTGGCTGAGCAGCCTCCCCCTGTGGGAGTGCACTGACCACCAGGGGGGGCAGCTCGTGCATTGAGGATATGCCCCCTGGTGGTCAGTGCGTATCATAGCAACCAGTCATTCCGCCGTAATGGTTGCTTAGGCTTTTATTATATAGATGAATTTTGTAATAGAAATGTATATGACTTCTAGAATTTCTAGAATGACTTACTTTGTGTGTTTTTTTTAACCTAAACACTGTCTTTTAGTTATATGCTATCATTGTATTTGAGAGAGATAAATTTAAAATCAAACAGCATTAGTGCCGAATCTCTTATCTATTACTGTTCTATAGAAGAAGCCCCAAAACTGAAAGTGACTTGCCCAAGGTCATCCATCATCAGGCTAGTGGCAGAGGCCAAGACTGAACTCCAAGGCACTAAATCCAGTGTTGCTTTCATACATACACAGGAGCCTGGGAAGTAGAGGACTGTGATCCCAAACTCCTACCATAGTTTCTGACACACACAAGATAGTAATGGAATGTTTGTTAAAAGAATGAAAGATGATCAATCAGTAGATTTGAAATATGTTTCTTTTTGTGCTCCTTTTTATTTATTCTCCCTTTAATGCTCCTGGGCCACTTTTTCAATTATTTGGAACTCTGGTGATTCATAAACACCCATACTTTGAAAGCTGAGCCATAGAATATAATTCTTAGGTATTTAAATAAAAGTTTCAAAGCATTTTTTATTAGTACTTGTTTTTCATCTGAAAGAGCCATGTCATTCAGAATTCTAAAGTAAATATTTAAATGAGAATTGTTTGGTGTCATGTGACTTTTCGAACTTGCTTTGAATAAAATTTCATGAGTTCATTCTGTATAAGGAAAGCTTAAACTACTCAAGACAGTTAAAAGCAGAGGAAACAGAAAAGGATGTAAAACATTTAAAGAAATGCAATATCACTGTCATTTTGTATGTTCACAGTACAGTATAATTTCTCTCACATTTTGTTCTGAGACCAGTTCCAGAAAGTGGAATAGAACAAAATTATAGAGTTATAAAAGGCCTTCCTCAAAGATGAACTTGCCCCTACTCCTCACTTGACAGAGGGGGAAATTCAGAATGTCAGTATTATTATCTTCACTACGGAAGCACATAAAAGTCAACTCAGCTGTCAGGGTGATGCGGTAACCAGAGTACATCCAATTCAAAAGAAAGAGTTCCCACTTACTGAACATAGTGCCAGAGGTGCTCCAAGATACGTCCCAGAATTCCCTTATCTTGGGATTAACATTTATGACATTCCTCTGAGTGATTTGCAGGGTTTGGCTAAAATGTTCGATAATGGAGAAATTGAGAATTTGACAATAGAAAATTTATCAAGATCACATAATTGGTGACAGACCAAACCATCAGGGTCCTGATTTAGTCATTCATTCCATAGATATTTTTAGACCTGAGGACCTAACAGGAAACAAGATGCAGGTCTGCAGCATGGAGCTTTACCAGCATCGGGCGCCGGAGCAGGATTAGGGGGGCTTCAGCATGAGGGTCTTTGAGTTCCGTTTCAGTTTTTGTTTTTGTTTGGGATTAGAAAAAGTTGTGTATCTTATGCCTAGAAGAAATCTAGACTCACTGTACAAATCTTACTTCAATGGCTTGACTTACAGACAAAAGGACAACTTCTTGTTACTGCTAGACTGGTGCTCATAATAGGTTTGGGTAATGGAACACACAGCTCTTACATTGTTTTTGTTTATTTAGTTCTTTGCTTGTCTCTTCTTCTTCTTCTCCTTCTCCTTCTCCTTCTTCTTATTCCTCTTCTTCTTCTTCTTTCTCTTATTCTTATTCTTATTCTTATTCTTATTCTTATTCTTATTCTTATTCTTATTTTCACACTCATCACTTGGTACCAGCAGAGACAGACTACTGAGATCAGGGAAGACCTGAAGGCTGGTAAAGATGGCCCAGCTGTGTTTTACATGTACAGTTCTCCACACCTGGGAGAGAGGCAGATGGGTAGTCCAGTAGGTACAAGGACCACTCCTGGTATGGGGCTGTAACCCCAGAGCACAGGCCGGGAAGGGCAGATTTTCTGGGACACTGCACTCCAAGGAATCTGTTCAAGCTGGCGCCAACCCAGCAAGGCTCTCCTCTTGAAAAGTTCAGGGCCATCCAAGGCACAGTGAGGAAGCCAAAATGGTAATGGCCACATCTTTAGATGAATGGACTTTGAAGTCCCTGAAAGAGCAAACTGCTCTTGATCTTGCTTCCTCCCCTGGAACATTTGTAGTTCTCACAAAAGCACAGAAACTTGTTCCAGCTCTGCTGATCAAAAGCATTTCCAAAACATAGAGATAAATATCCTGTACTTCTTTTCTCCCTTTTCTCCCTGGTCAGCTTCCTGGGGTCACAAGAATACGATTTAAACCCCCAAAGGCCACTACTAACGTGGTAGCTTACTTGTGTATGCACTGTGCCTCCATGCTCTGGTGTCTTAGAAGCTTGAGAAATGATTCTCATTTTAAGGTCACACAGTGGAGAACAGGAGCCTCTAGAAATGTAATGTTCCACTTTGGCCTGAACTTCCTGCTATTGCTGCTGCTGCTTGTTACTATTATTATTACCATACTAGAGGCCCAGTGCACGAATTCCTGCAGGGGGGGGAGGAAGGAACCATGGGAGGTTGGCCGCAGGGAGAGGGATTGCAGGAGGTTGGCTGCTGATTCTGAGGAGGGAGCTGGCCCTCATCCCCCTGGGAAAGGGGCCGAGTCCACCGCCACTCACCCATGGTTTCCTGTCCCAGTCCTGGGCCCAAAGGCTCCTGCAGGGTTGGGAAAGGAGGCAACGGTCACCAGGCGGGGCACAAAAGGAATGGACGCCAGACTCCAATGCTGCCCCGCCACAATGTGGTTCCCCACCTTCCCCCCTCCTCCTTCCCTCATTGCCGTACCACCACCGTGGTGGGCAGGTGACCACCAGGGAAGGGAGAGGATGGGAGTGAGACAAACCCTTGTGTCGAGGGCTGACTTTCAATAGATTGCAGCAAGGGAGCTGCTCTGCTACATACGAAACCCCAACCCAGAAGCAGGAAATCTACAAATGGTTTAGCACCAGCGGCCCATGGGAGAGGGACTGCGGGCAGTTGGCCAGCCATGGGAGGTTGGCTGTGGGAGTGCACTGACCACGAAGGGGCAGCTCCTGCATTGAGAATCTGCCCCCTGGTGTTCAGTGCACATCATAGTGACTGGTCAACTGGTCATTCTGGTATTCAGTCATAATGGTCGCTTAGGTTTTTATATAGAGAGAGACTAGAGGCCTGGTGCATGAAATTTATGCACTGGGGGGGTGTCCCTCAGGCCAGCCTGCACCCTCTCCAATCTGGGACCCCTCAGGGGTTGTCCGACTGCCAGTTTACGCCCGATCCCTGTGGGCCATCCAAGGCACAGTGAGGAAGCCAAAATGGTAATGGTCACATCTTTAGCTGAATGGGCTTTGAATTCTCTGAAAGAGCAAGCTGCTCTTGATCTTGCTTTCTCCCCTGGAACATTTGTAGTTCCCACAAAAGCACAGAAACTAACTGCTCCCCTGTCGGCCAGGTCACCCCTAACTGCCCTCCCCTGCAGGCCTAATCACCCACAACTGCCCTCCCCTGCCGGCCATCTTGTGGCTGTGGGTGCTGCCATCTTTGAGGGCGGGGCAGTCAATTAGCATATCCCTCCTTATTGGCTGTGGGTGCTGCCATTTTTGCAATGACATGAGGGTCAATTAGCATATTCTTTCTTTATTAGATAGGATAGTTGTTATGACTATTATTAGTATTTAATAACCTTAATTTATCTTGATTCATTTGAAGAGCCATCCTGTCTATGAAGCAGGAAAGAGTAATCACCCTCAATAAAGTATGTAAGAAATGGATTCTATCACCTTGCTTATCAGGAAATAGCATGATAAATACATTATTTACTAGCCTTGGCCAGTTGATTGGAGCATTATCTTGTACACCAAAAAGTTGCAAGTTCAATTCCTAATCAGGGCACACACCTAGGTTGAATGAGTTTTATTCCCAGTTGGGGCATATATGGGAGGCAACCTATTAAGGTTTCCTTGTCATATTGATGTTTCTCTCTCTCTCTTTTTCTTCTTTTCTTTCTCTCTGAAATCAAGTTGTTGTTGTTGTTTTTTAACATATCCTCAGGTGATGATGATGATGATATATACCAGTGATGGCGAACCTTTTGAGCTCGGCGTGTCAGCATTTTGAAAAACCCTAACTTAACTCTGGTGCCGTGTCACATATAGAAATTTTTTGATATTTGCAACCATAGTAAAACAAAGACTTATATTTTTGATATTTATTTTATATATTTAAATGCCATTTAACAAAGAAAAATCAACCAAAAAAATGAGTTCGCGTGTCACCTCTGACAAGCGTGTCATAGGTTCGCCATCACTGCCTTAGACAGTGGTTCTCAACCTTCTGGCCCTTTAAATACAGTTCCTCA
>NW_005354726.1:127660-142645 GCF_000412655.1 Myotis brandtii | reverse complement strand
GGGCTGATGGCTGTTTGCAGGCTGGCCACAGCCCCTTCAGGGTGGGGGGTCCTTCTGGGGTGCCTGGCCAGTCTGGGTGAGGGGCTGAGGGCCGTTTTCAGGCTGGTTAAGTCCCCTAGTGGGGACCCTCACCCCATGAGGGTGTGGCCAGCCTGGGTGAGGGGCTGATGGCTGTTTGCAGGCTGGCCATAACCCCCAGCCACCCAAGCTCCCAGTGGAGGCTGGCTGGAAGCAGGTATCTGGGATTTATTTGTCTTCTATAATTGAAACTTTGTTGCCATGAGCGGAGGCCTCAGCTGGCTCAGGGCTGGCGGGAAGCTTGGCTTCCTCCATCGCCCGGGCAACCAAGGCAATTGCCCCAAGGAGAATTCCCCGGGCAATTATATATATATATATAATTTCCTATATACTTTCAGACTTTTTGGATATCGTGTATATTTACAATAACATCACTTACATAGGTGTCTGGAGATTGAACAAAATATTCTGAGTATTTTTAAAAACTATAACTAATATATAGTTTAAAAATAAGCTTAGCCTATATTCCTGACCTTTGGGACACCTGGCATTCTCCACAGTAAACTAGTCTTCTAAAGGTTTCCAATCTTGGTTGCATTAGAAACACCTTTTCCCGCTTCCATATACCTACTTATCCTCAACAGGACACTAGAAAGCCAAAATAAAGAAAGGAATTACTTACAAGTGATTCAGAAAAAAAACTCCTGTTCTCTCGGCACTTAGCTCAGCTCACTGTGTGCAGCTGCAATAATAAACAATTGCCCCCAAATGTTCATTATCCAAAAAGGAATGTGTTAACTCTTTCATTAATTGCCATAATGGTGTCTTCAATAAAGAATGACTCATAGCAAAGGCCTCCAATTTTATACTTTGCTCCTTCCTCTGAGAGCATCAAATTGTACTAGATCAATAGTCACAATTATCATACTGTTATTTCCAAAAATCAATAGTAAATTGCAAAAAGATAAATTCAGACTACAGGTCACTTATCTTAAATGCTGTTTAAGACTGCATTTTTCTTTCCTCTCCCCCTTTCTTTCATTCTGTTACAAAGCTCCATACTTAATTAAAAGTAAATTGATATTTTTAAAAAAGGGAAAATATACTGGGTCTGAAACTTCCAGAATTTCCATCCAAGACCATACTAGCTTTAGGGATTTGTTTCTTTGGTGTATTCCAAAGTTACTCTTGTTGTGTTCATGTTGTTGAGTGGTGACAATAATTTGCTATATATCAACTTTTGTTTCTAAAAAATTAAAAATACCATTGGTACTTTCATAAATTAGAACTTAAGAATTTTCTATCACAAACTTTTGTTTATATAGAATATCCAGTGACCAATAATCCCATGGTAGCACTATATCAGCTTCTTGGGGTACTTAAAAAATGTTTCTGTACCTAAAATGCTTATAGTCTAATTAGTTCAATTTTAACAAAAGCAGAAAACAGAAGAGTTAACATTTTTCAGTCATCAAAAAGAAAGCCTTTGGGTAATGCAGTTATGTATATCCTCTTCATTTTTATTTATTAAAAACTCTGTGTCATCTCCAGAAATATTTTAAACAGGAAAATGTAAATAAAATGCTTCTAAGAGAAAAGTAAAAGCGCCAACTTCCAGAGATATCTCCGTACCTGTGTTTGCCTGCCTAGATTCTCCCTATGAACTTACACGATAATCCTTCTGCCATTTAATTCCTCTCTTTTCAGTGCAGACATTTATTAAGTTCTTTTATCTTTTGTCTTGCAAGGGTCTCTGCTGCTGAATGAATAGCTAAACAGTATTTTAAAAAGGAAAATAAATGAATTCCTTGTTTCCTTTTTCTTTGAAATGTTATATCGTAATTTTATTTAAAATATTATAGCAATATTTAGGATACTGACAGACACTTTCAGAAGTGAAATAAGATCAAGTAATTTGACAACAGAAGTAAGAAAACAAGAGGTTGATATTCCAACCTTCTACTCCTTTTTACTGGCATCTACAGTTTAAATTTCATCATCCAAACTACAGAGATTGAATGAATACAGTTCCATTAGTGTGCAAGCTCATCCCATTTAAACAGTTAAATAGCAGGCCACAGTGTGCCAAAGAGTTTATTTCTTTGTCCCTCACATTTGATGGCCCATCACAAGAGCTTATTCAACAAGAAACTAAAATGAAGATATTGCCCCAAATTCAGAATCCTAATAATAGTTGTGAAAATGCATCTCACTCATCACTTTGTCATTTTTTAAACACTTTAAACACACTATATTAGATTCTTACCACAACCCTGTAAACTAGGTTGAGTAGATGTTATTAGTCCTCATTTTATAGATGAGAAAATGGAGGACGGGAGAGGCAAAATGACCTGACCAAGGTCAAAGAAAAAGAACCCTCCTGGATTAGATTCATGTGTTTTGATTGTTATCCAGTGATATATCCCCTCAACTTCCCAGGTCACAGGCATATAGTGATTCTTGTCTAACAAAGCAGACAAATGTGACTGAGGGCAAAATTAGCCTGGTTTTGTTTGTTGTTGGCAAGTCTTGAAAGAATATTGGCACTCATCAGAACAAGAGACTGGATCAGAAAAGTTCATATTTATTCTAGATCTAAGGCTGCATGGCTCTGTGGCTTGGGGCAAGCCACCTAGCCACTCCTGGATCCATCTGTTAATAGTTAGAAACACTACTTATATGTTGAGTGCCAAATAGAACCACCAGATACAGTAATTTTGTTTTTACCTTTCATATGACTAAGGTATTCCTGGGAAGATTAAAATTTCTGGTTGTAGTTAAAGAGCATGGTAATCCCCATTCCACTCACACTGGAAAGACTTCCCTGAAGGAGATGGGATTAGAAGTGAACTTGGAAGAATCATGTAAATTTCATGTAGTCATTCAATATTTATTGCTGATCTTCTCTACATCAGGAATTAAGCAGTGAAACGTAACAAAGGCTCTACCCTACAGAGCTTATATTCCATAAATAAGCCAGTAAATATACAGCGTGTCGCATGGTGGTATATGCCATGAGAAAAATAAAGCAGGGTGAGTGGACAAGGGAGTCCCAGGTGTGTGTGTGGGAGTTGAGTGGGATGAGTTACTGTTTTATAAAAGGTGTTAAGGGGAAACTTCACTGACGATTTGATATATGAGCAGAGACCTGAAGGAAGTAGGAAATAGCCGTGTGGAAATAGTGAGGGAGAGCATTCCCAGGAAGGAAATAACAAGGCCTGAGGTGAGAGGCCTGCTTGATGTGTTTCAGGGAAGCACTGAGGCCAGTGTGGCTGGATGGAGTTCGCATGGAAGAAAGAGAGGAGGTGAGATTAGAGAGGTGGTGGGGTCCAGGTCCTGGGGGACCTTGTAAGGATTTTGGCTTCCACTCTGTTCTATGAGAAGCCATTTGGAGGTGCTGAGAAAGAAGTGACAGGAACAATATCAAAGATTTAGAATAGGGCACTTTTTAAAATTATGGTTACACACCCAAAAAGCTAATAAATAAACCTAGAGACCTGGCAATGTTGACATCCTAATATGTATCTTTCATAAATACAGAGGAATCTAAGACATTTTAATGTCTAAAGAGCAAGCCTTTTGTTAAAATCTTCAAGGTACTCAATTAGAGCCAGAATCAATTCTCTCCATTTTGCGTCACCAACTAAACACACATGAATTTACTCTTCACATTGTTGTCATTTTTATACTTCAGACTCAAGACTGGACAAAAGTACTTACAAAGATAGCAATGTGCTTCTGTAGAAATTTGTACACTCACATCTAGACTTCCTACCATACAGTTCTTGATGATAGCTACAAAAAGAAAGAGAAAGCCACTGAGTGATGTTTGTTCAGCCCCGAATGCTGTGGTGATAATAGGATATTCTTCTCTCTTTAAACCTGTCTTCCCACCACACAAAGCCCCTAATCTAATTGTGTTACTTCAGGCAATCCTCAAGTTGCTCTGGCCTCATGCACATCCTGTGCATAACAGTGATAGTAAGGTGGCCTATTTCTATCCCCATCATAATTTATTATTAATGATAGACCATCATAAAATGTTATGGGCTTCATTGATCAAAGTATTAAGTCGTTTCTGCAACACTTATTGAAGCATCTTCCTTATGTTAGACACTAGAAAGGGGAAAGGGGACAAAGAAAAAAGATGTGATCACTACCCTCCAACAACCACTACTCTAGGAGAGGCAAGAATATATCTTGCAACATAATGTGAGGCAGGATGCGTTAAGGGCCATAAAAGAAGTATTAGGGCAACAAAACCACCTGTTTAGTCATTTACATTTTAAAAAATATACTTGTACAGCGCTGGCTGGTGTGGCTCAGTTGGTTGAGCATTGGCTCATGCAGCAAAAGGTTGCCAGTTTGATTCCAGGTCAGAGCACATGCCCATGGAAAAGAAGTTCTTCCCTCCCCCCCCACCCCCCAAAAATTGTAATGAAAACACTCATTTGTCACATACACACAATCACATAAAAACATACTGGAATAAGTTCCTATCTTTTTACATAACATCACCACAGAAGAGTGCCTTTATCTTTCAGTATCACTAAAACAAAGGATCATTTTTCCCACTTCATAAAAAATTTAATCTAGTCAACGCTGTTTCTTGGTTTCTTGTCCCGTGGGAGCATCTTTAATCGATACAGGCCAGTGTGTCATTTTTCCTGTTTGTTTGGAGCTCATAATAAAATTGCCCAGAACATCTATTTTCATGTGAATATTTCATCATAAGGGAAATATTAGGTAAGAAGTAGGAAAGGGAGAGCAGAAACTGACAGCAACTTATTTCAACCATAAATTTTTGTTTATGGCACAGGAGGTGCCATTCAATTGCTTCATGTGCCAGCCTTAGAGTAAAAGTTCATGATAAGGGACAACAGTAAATTTGCTCAAGGGCTGGAAAAAAGACATTAAGTTTTATGTCTTTTCAAATCGTTTTCCTATTGGTAATATAAAGAATCAACTTTTGAACTTTAAGCCATTTTTAGCCTCATCCTAAAAGAACTAATAAAAGCAATTAAATCACACCATGAACCATTTTTGTTTTTCTATCTTAGGTGTATGATTTTCCCTTCCTACGTTGGCAAAATGGGAAGGCACTTTCAAGGTTACTTAGTCAAAATTATTGAGGTGTTTTTTTTTAAATTTAATATAATTATCCCTTTAACCAGTATTTAAGGAATACTGGTTAAGTATTTTAAAACAGATAAAAGTGGAGTCACTTTGATTGAATTCAGGAGGTGCTGGGTATGAGCAATTGTATCTGGTTACCATGTCCACAACCATTGTAGTTTATTAGTTTGAAGTGTCTTTATGAAAAGTCTTTTCCTCACTTTAAAAGGTAAAAAGTAGTGAAAATATTAAAATTGTTAGTAAGGAGATAAATATATAAGAGAGGGATGAGGTCATTGTTACTAAGTGCTGAGAAACATGCCCAATTTTGCTATGCACGTAGAGTAAGCATTGGGGAACTGAGCTGATTATCAGGGACAAAGAGTGACTCAAAATTTGGGAAAAGCCTTTGCACTTGTGCATCAAGAGGCAAGGAGAAGCAGCTAAGAAAAGAGGTAACTTTGGAGTATGTGGCTATTGAATTGATATTTACCTTTGATGCCTGTTAACCTTTGTGTTAACCCAAAAAGATGCTAGAATTACAACCAAGAACTGAAAATGGACTCTTTGTAAAAGGGTTACCGTTGAAACTTTTGTTTCAAGCCACCGGTGGTTCAATGGTTTCAAAACCCACTTGAGTCTAAACAGAATCAAAGTGAGCATCAAAGTTGTGAAGAACAATAAGAGCTGCTGAAAAATTCTTCCCAGGATTTCCAGGGAACATTGCGGGTAATCCCATCCCAGCAGATTTTTTATATGGAAAAATTGATCTATTTGGGAAGAGAATAATGTGCCCATTTTACCACTTTATGTGTTTAGTTGAAATGGAATTATAGACATAAACTCCTCCCAATCACTTTGGACTTAGGATCAAGGGGATTTCTGAACAGCTTTTTGGAGCCTAGCTCATTCATATGTAGACAACCGGTTCTCTCTATATAGTAAACAGCTAAATTTCTGAGTCACACCCTTATTTTGAATGATTTGGAGGGCACTATATTTACATTTTTATTTTATTTTCAAGATATCATTTAGTGGAGAGAATGAAATCTAATCACAGTGCCCTTCATTATTATCAGAACTCCTTGAGTTATTTCAGAGTTGTAAGATTATTTTTCTCCCAACACCCCTAATTTAAAAGTACAACATAGAAATAAATTGCATTGTGTTTCATGTAATAGAATCTATACTCATCTGCTAAATGCGCACAATTCTCTCCATAAAGCTAATTAACTAGATAAAAGGTCCATATCAGGCTTGCAGCAGTTCTTGTCTCCAAGGGCCCACCTCAGTAATTAATTATATTCCTGAGAATTTCTGAAAACACTCTTCCAGTTTCATGGGTCTTTAGAAATGAAACATCTTGGGCATCATCCAAATTATCCTAATCTCTCTTAATCTGCCTAGAATTGCGTCCAGTTCGTACAAGGAAGCAGAGTTAAATGTCTTTAAAATGAGGGCTATATATCTTCCTCTTTAATCAGTTATTTACTTCAGGTTCAGATAACACAAACTGAATTTTTAATCAACCTCATTTTTAAAGCACTGTTAACATTAGAGTGCCCATTCATATGGGATCAGCTTAACATATTGGCTTGGTTGAAATAAAAAATATTAATAAAGCATGAGTTAAGTACTGAAAGGTTATAATGTGTTGTTAACAGGCCACACCTTGGTTGCTATTAAAGTTCCAAATGCCAGGTAGGCTGTGTCCCATGGGCATGTCTTGCTGGCCAGGACTCTTTGGCATCGTAGCTGCCACCGTGTTAACTTCATTCCTCTACTGAGGAAAATTCCTTGTCCATTCAGGACCTCCTAAGAGGTCCTGACATTTTATCAGCTAGAACCCTAGTGGAGCATGAGTTTCTGAGAGGCAAGATCCTGAAGGAATGTATGTGGAGATGGGGTCTGGAGGAATTGGCACCCAGGAGTGAAGAGAAGGGCTAAGATAATCTTCCCCACCAAATCATTTACCTCTACCTTGGGCTTCCCCCCAAATTCAGACCAGATGGCTATTTAAAGCTCCTCAGGGGAAAGTAGACTATAAGCCATCTAAGCATAATCAAAAGACGTGCAGAAATGGCACTGGCTCTTTATAAAACTACTAGAGGCCCGGTGCATGAAAATTCACGCACTGGAGGGGGGGTCCCTCAGCCTGGCCTGCACCCTCTCACAGTCCGGGAGCCCTCAGGGGCGGGAGGCGACCTGGCGATGCCCCATCACACCTCTGCTGCTGCCACTGCCGGCAGTGCAAGCCTTGGCTGGCCCTGGTTACCTGAGCCTCGGGCGGCCCTGGGAAGCTGGGAGGCTGAGGAGACTGAGTGACTCTGGAGGCAGGTGCGCGGAGCTGAGGGGACTGGGTGCCGCCATTTCGTGGCTGTGAGCACTGCCATCTTTGAGGGAGGGGCAGTAATTAGCATATTCCCTCCTTATTGGCTGTGGGTGCTGCCATCTTTGAGGGCGGGGCAGTCAAATAGCATATTCCCTCTTTATTAGATAGGATGCCTGAGTGTTAGCACTTCAAATGATCTGGCTGTGTCATTGTCACAGTCTGAATGTACTCTCTCCTCTATATTTAGTCTCCAGATGTGAGACACTTTCAAGCTATTCTTAAAAAAAAAAGAATAATATAAACTTCAAAAAAACAACTAGTAGAAGATGGAGCAGACACTATCAGAAGAAATACACCCTCTTGAAGATGTGAAGCCACTCCTTCCCAAAACTAGTTGAAAGGAAGCTTTCTTCCCTGTCTCTTGGGATTTCATAGTGTCACCCTAACAAAGCTGAAGAGGGTCAGAATTTTTAATGAGAAGTTTCCTTTAATTACAGGCTCCCTTGCTATGTTTACCAAATAGCTAGTAGCCCTGAGGGTGGAGTTAGACTGTTTAAAGTCATGTTTTAATCTCCTCTGTAATTGCAATTTGATTGCTGGTGTAAATTACCTAGTAGGTTTGCCACATTCAGTGCCAACCATTTCCCAGAGTGCATAATTTTGAATTAAAAGGCTGATATCCATCCAAAAGTTTCCCAGAGTGTTTCCTGGGCTCATTGAATTATGCATTAAGTGGAATTCTTTAAAAAGAAGGCAAGAGGTTTCTTTGATGTCAGCTAGGGTTTTTCATCATATTATGACTATTAATTTCTAGACTTTTTTTAGGGGGTGTTTCTTGAAATCTATGCCCAATTTAGGACTTATTACTGATATTTCTCTAACCTTTAGATTTTATTTTAACAGCATCATATATCATCCTGAATATGGCAGGTTCTGGCAGAAACCTGGTGGTTCATTTCCTAGGCGGGGAGTGGGGAGGAGGGTGGAGAAAAGGACCATTGCTGCAAACACACCCTCTGCTGGATAAAACATGTATACGCTTTTAAGAAGTTGCCCTCACATTAAGAAAAGGCTTTAGGATCCTCATGAGGACAAACAAGAACAATTAGGAAGCTGAGATGTATATAGGAGCTCATCTATGGGGCATCTCTAAGCTCATATCCAAATGCCAATGATCTCCTTTGATGATTTTTTTAACACAAGGTAACCTGATATTAGTATGTTTAATTGAGATATGTCCCCTATCCAAATAGCGCATTACAAGTTGTAATAAGCAAAATCGGTCCTAAGACAGTAAACAGCACTCCCTTATGCAAAAGGAAATAAGGACAATCAAGTTTCCACCATCATATGCAAAATCTGATTCTGGGAAAATTATTTACATCGTGCACAATTCCATATTACTGGTCTCTTTTCTTTTATGTATACAAAGCACTTTGAAATTTGTCAAGGGCTGCGCTTTTCTACGTCCTTATAAGTTAATATAGACTTCGTAATTCAGCACAGACACTCCTGAGAGCGAAAGGGAGCGCTATGAATAATTACATCAGGACAATGTGCACAAACCGGGTCTGTCCTGGCCTACTCAGGACAAAATGCCTCTCTTCATAGGTAATCAAATCCTGCAAAGAGAAACCACCTCCCAGTCTATACCTACTGCCAACTCACAGAGAAGGAAAATCACAGGTGGAAATGATCCTGTGGAGTGAGCAGATTCCAGACTGGGGCAGTGAGGAGAAACACGGGTTCTCATCACAGATATGTTCCGCACTGACATTATTTGATTCCGTTATTCATGCATCAATTCAGCCATGGCTAAGTACCATTAAAAGAGGCAGAAATGCATGTTAATTGGATTTATTGTGGTGATCATTTTGCAATATATGTGAATAGAAAATCATCATGTTGTACACCTGAAACTAATATAATGTTATGTCAATTATACCTCATTTTTTTTTTAAAAAAAAAAGGTTAAATGAAACTTGATGAGTACCTAGAAGGGAGATAAGTCACTTCTAACGCATAGTCAGGCTGTTTCAGGGAGAAGGCAGCATTTGAAGTAAGCATCGAAAGAAAAGCAAGATTTGGGGGATGGGCATTCTGGCAAAGACAGAAGCTTTCAATAATGCACTGGGGCAACAGTAAAATATAGTGTTGCCCCATCACATCATTAAATATTGCTTTTCAACAAACCTTCCTTGAAGCTTGCTAAGTGTCAAATACTTTTAGCACACTGACAGATAAAACAGACATCAATTCCTACCTTCAAGAATATACAGCCTGGCCCTAGCTGGTTTGGCTCAGTGGATAGAGCATCGGCCTGTGGACTGAAGAGTCCTGGGTTTGATTCCAGTCAAGAGCACATGCCCAGATTGCTGGCTTGATCCTCAGTAGGGGGCGTGCAGGAGGTAGACAATCAATGATTCTCTCTCATCATTGATGTTTCTATCTCTCTCCCTCTCCCTTCCTCTCTGAAATCAATAAAAATATATTTAAAAATAAAAAGAATATACAGGCTGATAAGTAGTAGGATTTGAGCATCTGTATTTCAGAGGCCATTTCTGAATTAGAGATTTGGGAACCATCAGCATATTTAAACTGACAAGAAATAGTTAAGATCACTTTGGGAAAAGACATAGAGAGGAAAGTACTAAACCCTGAGTTACTCCAATATTTAGAAATAAAAAGAATGTCTTGGGGGGAGGGGAAGCTGGTATAGTAACAGTAAAACAATATATCTTATTCTCTTTTCCAATTTGGGAATATAGGTCTCTATTTCAGAGGAAATTAAGTTTTTCAAGATGTAGATCAGATATAGCTTTAAGCTTCCTCATCATCCAATAATTATCACAATAATTTAAAAATTAAGAATACCTTTCTCCAAGGAACCTTAAATGCTGTAAGTGTATTTTGTAATGTATCTCTCTAGGATTGTTAATAAATTATAAAATATACCTTAGTGCTTAGTAAAAGTTAAGCAAAAACACCATTACTATCTATGCTATCTTTAGTTTTAGATTTCCTGTAGGGAAATACTCAGTTCTCCCTTTTCACTATCCATGAAGTGAATTAGAGCAGAGCTACAATTCCAATCTTATTTATGAATATAAAATTAACTCAAAATATAGCTCAGTTACTCTTTCCAGATCCCTCCTGTATAGTGTCCTCTGTCATGCTGTCCATCATTTTTAAATGGATGTTATTCAGTGAGCCCTTTGGGGCCTGCTTTTGATCACTTTTTATGTTAACTATTACAGAAAATTTTAAGTACAACTTAGGCTGAAGGTCAGTGTAAGGAACAGTAAATATTTCCTGGATTTTCTGAGCCTTATCAGAGTTCAAGCTGTCCTATTTTTAGTCTTTGGTATCCATTCGGTAAATACTTATTAAGCACCTACTATGTGTTAGGCCTTGTACCTACACATTCAGGCTAAAAAGATGTCAATCTCTACCTTCAAGATGAGACTCCAACCATTCACTTCCTTGTTTGTTTCTCTTTAGGCTTCTATGACTTCTAATGTTTTTCAAACTCTGTTCTTCTATGACTTCCATGATTCCAAACCATCTGTGTCTTTCTCATTCCTCATTGGCCCTTCTCTCTTAGCCTCCTTGGCAGGCTCATTCTGTGTCCAAACTCTAAATGTTGCAACAGCTTACGGCACCATCCTGCAAATCCTCTCTGTAGTTGACTCATAAAGTCCCCAACATTGAACATTATCTGTGTTTGGATATTTAATTTTCTTGACATCTTATCTTGAATATCTAAAAAATATCCTACGTTTAACATATCCAATCCAAAACTTTATTTTCACTCTCCCATCCCCCCACCCCATCTGCCAAAATAAAAATGTACACAACTGTTCCTCTATCTTTCTCAGTTAATGACACCATCATCCATCTCTTTCAGTAAAAATCTATAGTCAACCAAAGATCAACTCTTTTCCTCCCAATGTTAATTCATGAGCACCACTTCAGAAGATATATCCTAAATCTGACTACTTCTTACTGTCTGTACTCCTCTTCCAAACTGCCCACCTTCATCTCTTGCTTCGATCCCTGAAATACCAGCTTAGTCATTTTCCTTGTATCCATTCTCATGCTCCACATCAAACCAGAGTAAGCTGTTAAAAATGTAAATCCTCAGGACACTTTTCATTGATGATAGAATAAAATCTAAACACATTACCAGAATCTATAAGACCCAGTAGGATACAGTCCCCTGCTGCCACTTCAATATCACACAGTTCTATCGAGAACAGTCTTCCTCCAGAGCCTCAGATGGCTGGCTCCTTCTTGTCTTTAGGTTCAGCTCAAATAGTACTTTCTTTTAAAAGCCTTCCTTGGTCACCCTACCTGAGGAATCCTCCCACCTACCATGACTGTGCATTATACTATTACCTAGTTTTAGTTTTTGTCATAGCACTGACTTATCACAATTTGAAGTTATATTATCTGTTTAATTGTTAGTTTGTAGTCCACTAGGCTAATCTGCAAGGAGGCAAGAATCATGAGCATGTTGTTCACATTTTTAGCCTTAGAATTTATTAAGTGTTAAATATGTAAATGAAAGGATTGAGGTTAGAATTGAATACTATGAGAATACAAAGAAGTATTACTTATTCTCATTTTAGGGGGTCAGCAAAAAAAAATTCATGTTTTGAGATATAAATAAAAATGAATAAAGAGGGACCCAGGCAAAGGAAATTACATATGCAAAGAAACAGAGGCAAAAGTTTTGAACTTTTCAGGGAATAAAAAATTGTTCAGTTCTTGTGGAGCATAGAGCTTAAGAAGGATGAGCTGGGGACAGAAGTGGTAGGGACAGATGTTGGGGAGAAGGAAGGAGTAGGAAGGAATAGTTAAACATTTGTGAGATAGGTAAAAGTATTACATTGTCAAAGACATTAAGTCTCCTGTTGAGGAGTTTGAACTATTTATTGGTGCTGCTACAGTGTGGAGAATCAATTGTTGGGAATGAGGGGTCGAGCCTCAGCTAAAGGGAAATCGTTTGCTAGTTTAAAAAAATCTTCTGAGCTTTTCTGAATTGCTTTCATAAATAGAATAGTAATGGAACCTACTTCATGGGATTGCTATATGGAAAGAATTTAGGGTCTTCTGAACTTTACCCTTCAGCCTAATTAAAAAGATGCAATTTTTAAATTGTTCACAATTAAAACTCACAAATATGGCCTCAAAGTTGTGAATAAATGAGATGCTCAAAGCAAAAACATGAAATTTATCCAGAAAACATTAGGCATGCACCCTAGAGCCAGAAAGGGAATCTGGATCTACTGAAGTAAACCATGCGCTACACACACACACACACACACACACACACCCTAGGTCTGTCTCCTTAGAGACCAGGGCATTCCTTCTAGTGTGGATCACTGCTTTCCATGGTGACAGCAGAAAAATGAATTCCTTCTTAAATGATCCATTTATAGAAATCCTCAAGTCACACTGTGAAGGTGTTCATTTTTTTTCTAAAATACCAGTCTTGTTGGTTGCAGGCACATCTCCGGTAGGGGGCATGCAGGAGGCAGCTGATCGATGTTTCTCTCTCATCAATGTTTCTAACTCTCTATCCCTCTCCCTTCCTCTCTGTAAAAAATCAATAAAAATATATTTAAAATACCAGTCTTGCATCTCATGCCTAATCATTCATTTAATGAGCAATTGCTGAAATGCTTATTGAAATGTGCCTCTTACTGTGCTAAATATTAGGATGAATAAGACATAGTTTTGGCTTTCAAGACAACTACATCATTATGTGACAATAACTGTCTATATATATAAAAGCCAAGCAACTGGAACGCCAGAATGACCAGTCACTATGACGCGCACTGCAGCCAGCCAACTGGCCCATCAGGGGGTGGCCCCTCCCCCTGGCTGGCCCAGCCCCAAATTCCCCCCCCCCAAATCGGGGGCAGGGCCGGCTAGCCTGCAACCTCTGCCCCCCATCAGCCTGGCCCAATGGGCCTCCATCAGGGCAGGCTGGCTGGACCCCACCCATACACGAATTCATGCACAGGGCCTCTAGTAATAGATAAACTCATTTAGTGTTTATGGACACCATGAATAAATATACAGAATAGACTGGGGGATCCAAGAGTCAGAGTAGAGTAAGATAGACCGTAGTTAAAAACATGAGTTCTGGAGCCATGCAGACCTGGGTTTGGTTCTGAAAGTTTCACTAACTAGTCACATGACTCAGTCTCTTTCATGCTCAGTTCCCTCATCTGTCAAATGTCAATAAGCACCCACTTTATTGGGCTAAATTAAATGAGATGATGTACATAAAGCACAAGAGCAGATACATAGCTCTACTGAAATTGATGCATCTGTAGCAGTAACCATAAAGATAATTTATGATTATTTCCTTATACGATTATAAGAAGGAACTATTGAGGAGGTGTACAGTAGACTAAAACAAGGGCATTTATTATTCAATAAAAGAAGGTGCATATATGCCAAACGCCTCAATGCCCAGCAGATGTCTGCAGCCTTAGTCACTTTCCAGGAGCACCTAGAATTCCAGAAACTAAATACAACAATTAGCAATAAAAGGAAGGCCCAGTCCAGCAATGCCGCTGCTGTGGGTCCACTTCCTGGCATGTAGATGGACACTGTTGGTTAGTAAATTTCTCTTCTGGGCACCGAGTCCCTATCTCACTGATCAGAACTCTAAACTGGGCAAAGAAATCTTAGGTTATGCCCCTGCCATCACACAATAACCCCTAAGCATCTGTCTCGGACTTCCTGATTGTAAGATACATTCGCTTGTAAAGTGTACCCCTGCCGAGCCCGCTCCAACAGCTCTAGCTACTCCACGGGAAAGAGCACTTTACTTTACATGGCAATTATCACAGCCAGGGATACTTGATGCCATTTGCTGAATTCATTGGATGAAAATAAAGCAGAAAGTAAGAGCTGTCATTGTATGTCTTTATGCATGTGTGGGAAACAGTACATCTAAGGGGGGAATTCGTTTTCCACCTTCTCCCTTTGTTCCTGAAACAAAGTTTTTGCAATTGTTTTCCTTCTCAAATCACACATTATCAAGAGAAGCTTCAAAAAAAAAAAAGACTTTACATTTATTCTAATTTCTACCTTAAAAATATTCCTGCTGATTACTTGTGCTTCAAAAGTTACTGTATAGCGCTTTCAAGGACAATCATACACCTTAAAGCCAACAAAAGAAATGTTCCTGGGATCATTTTGGAACTGTTTGAAGAAAAGTATTGAAAACTGACCACTGTAGCAGCAACATCAGAGATGGAGATGCTGAGCTGAAGCTAAGGCCAGGCTGCCCAGCAGGCCTCAGGGCACAAACATATCACAATGGCCATGATCAGCAACCAGAGAATGGACTGGCTGCAAAAACCACACTTTCTGCAGTGCAATTACTCAGAGGCATTTCATCCAAAATGTATAATGTTCTAATCCCTGAAGGCCAAAATCAAAAACCATCTCCACCCCCTTCCCAAGCTGTGTCATTAGTTTTGAAGTGGAAAGCACTT